>NC_047677.1:36566063-36736562 GCF_011762505.2 Arvicanthis niloticus
TTCATATTGGTGTATCTTTGGTAGTGCCTTCAAACTGTACCCCAGAAACTGTCATCTCCCAGAAACGATGGAATTATCTGGAGACACGCTGGAAGAGGATTTGTCATGAAGAACCTGCTACTTTCACACTCTCTTTCCAAAGATAAAAAATTCCCTGAATTCCACTCGGAAAAAAAAATGTCATAGTAGATTGTCATTCCCAATGTGGCTGATTTAGAGAAATTGTTTACTTTCTTGATAACAAATAGCAATACATAGCACTGCTCCAAAGCCATGCTTATGCATATATCACAAATCCTACTTTGCTTCTATAGAATGCACACTCGTCAACAACATCAAAATGAGTGCCCTGGGTACAAGACCGAGCTCTTGTATAAAATATTTTTTATTAAACTTGTTCTTTGACAATTTTAGACATGTATATAGTATATTTGATCACTCTTAAGAAAACAAACAAATAAATGGTATTTTGATTACTCTTAACCCCTAATCCTTTTTGCAGTCCCCTTTCAATCCTTGCCAAAGTCCTATTCCTACATCACTTTCTTTGTTTTGCTTTGTTTGGATTTGTGACCAACTGGGTTTCCCCAGGGCCATCTGTGTGACCATGGGTTCTGAATTATCCATTGGAGCCCAGTGAGTTCCTCTGGGGCACAGAACTAAAAGACAATAACTACCCTGCTCCAAGAATTCCTCAGTCGCCAATAGTTCAATAGAGATGGGTAAGGCCCAGTGAACCACTTTCTAATACATGACTGATTGACAGGCCCATTTGTGTGTGGGCGCAGGACAGGAAACTGTGAGCCCAAGATTGCACTGGCTATGTCCTTCCCTGAAGATGCCATTTCATGGCCCTTCTCCCAACCTTTCAGCTCTGACATTCTGCCCTCTCTTCTGTGATGGTCTCTGAGCTTTAAGGCAATGGTGGTGTAAACGCCCTGCTTAGAGTTGATCACCAACAGTTCAGTTATTCTCAGCATCTTGACCAATGGGTTTCTGCATTCATCACCATCCATTGCAAGAAGCTTCTCTGGTTAAGGCTGAGAGTAGCAGTTGTCTATGGGCACAAGCATACAAATTTAGAAGGTGATTTGGTACCATGTCCATTTAATTAGACTATAGTAGTAAGTTCCCTATAGGGCTTAAGGCTGCATTTTTAAGTGTTTACAGTACTGCGCATGGGTTCCCTTTTTGTTGAGCTAGTCTTAAGTCCAACTAGGAAGTAGTTAGTTAACCCCCTAACCCCGTGATAATGCCACTATTACACTGGTCTGCACATCTTACCTGGTAGTTAGTGTCTCGGGTTGTAGGGTTCACAGCTGGGTAAAATCATTATTCTGCTCTTGGTTTTTTAGAGCAGATCTCACTGTGTTTCTCAGACTGGACTTGGCCTTGCCACACAGTCCAGACTCACCTGTTTATTCATATTACTTCTGCCTCTGCCTCCTGAGTCGCAGGATTGCAGGTGTGAGGGGTCACACTTGACTCCTTGTTACTTTTGAATTGTGCAGCCTTTTATCATAGAGTCGTCGTATCTTATCCTATATGTTCTGATAACTCTACCCCATTCCCCAACTGGGAATAGAGCTATAAATAAAGCTCTGTTGCTGGTGACGTCTTGGGGTCGCCATCAGTAATTTCTATTCCAGTTACAGAAAAGTCTCTGAACATAAGCCTGAAGGTGACAAAGAGAAAAATATGGTAGTTAAGGAAGACGTTGACCAGAAGAAAGCAGAGCCAGGCAGACAAGGTTGAATCCTGTGCACAGCACACACTAACAATGGACTCTCAACAACAGAGTTGTTCAAGTCTATCTCTCAATGAGCAGAGAGGCATATTGGGTATATGAAAATGATGACTGTTTAAGTCAGCCAAGAAATTTGTAATGCAAAGGTCCTTGAGTGGACAAATGACATGACATTGCATTTTGGGACTCATAATAAGAATGACAAGAATAGTGTTAAATGTCAGACATATAGATAGATATGGGGCAGTGTTGACTGAATGACTGTGACTTTCTACCCAGGAGCTTCTGGCAGGGTATGATGTTAGAAAGCTAACATTCGTGCCTTTGTCTTTGTGATGTCCTTCTCAAAAGACAAGGGGACCTCTGAGATTGTGTGTGCTCATGGAGGGCGGCTAATGCTCACATACAGGTCTAGTGGGGGTGTCTGGGTCCCTCTTAGAGAGAGGAGGCGTTTGATTTCATTCAGGATCACAGAACTCTGAGTCTTTCTGGCCTATTGTTTGTGCTGCACAAGTTACAAGACACTCAGGATGGTAATTTTCCCACAGGGCTTCCATCCAACAAAATTTCAACAAAATCTGCGGGCTGAACAGTAAAATTCTAGAGAGGATAAAACTTTTTATTCTGGTGTGAGTGTGTGTGTGTGTGTGTGGGGGGGTCCAAAGGTTATGTTTACCAGAAATTTCACATATTTCAAGATGTGAGACATCTGTATTATAAAACCAGTGTCAATCAGAGGAAGATAGGGTGGTTGCTCGATAAGAGAGGCCGAATAAAGAATTAACTCCAGAGTGACAGTGAACTACTATGCAGTAGCCTTTACTGGGCTTCTTTTCTCTGTGAACAGCCATGATAAGTCACTCTCGAGACCTTTATGAAACAGTCTTTGGGTATCACCTGCTGTGCTCAGACATGCAAAATGAGCATCAGATGGGTTTAAGAAAGACCACTGGACACATATGTGGAAGGGTACTGTTGCAGTGGGGCTTCTGAAAGAAGTTTTCTAGACAGAGACTGGGGAGTGAGTGATTTAAAGATGCACCCTCAAAGACACCCGTAAGGATTAAGGGCATCGGAGGTGGACAGAGAGAAGGGAGTCCTTTCTTATGTAGTCTGGAGGGCTCACCATTCAGAGTCTTGCAACAAAGGGTATTGGCACCTCATAGCAACCGTCAGTCTTTGCTTACTGGGTGTATGGTGTGTGGTCACAGCTACTTGTGTTTCCAAGCAAGGAAGCTTCCATTGCCCAAAGCTAAGCCTCTGAAGACAGGTCATAGGAAAGCAGCAGTACCATGTTCAGTAACTGGTGAAGAGGGCCCAAACCCCTGGCATAGCACCAATGTCAGCTGACAAAATGTGTGGAAAAATCGGTGAGTTTTCCCACTGTTTTGGATTAGAGAAGAGAGGCATCAGGGTAATACAGTCCCCACTAATGTCAGTGGTGGCTGTAACAAGGCAGGATGAGGGATTGTATCTAGAAACGAATCTGTGGGGCCCTACGCTAAGCCATGACCAGCAGCAGTCCGATTGACTACCCTTCAGAGATGTTTGTAGGGTCCAAAGCTCAGCTGATCTTCAAGGTCGTCTTTACATCTTGACTTCTATGGTGTGGCACAGCCTCCTCCAAGTTTTTCATGTCAATTAGCAAAATGTCACCATAGCACCATTTCTGAATATGAGTTTTAACCATATTAATAATAAGTAAAACAATTAATGGAATGATAACGATAAGGCTGTTTTTCTCTACCCATTAGCCACTTAGAATTTTCCCAGAATCTTGGCTGAAAATGGTATCTAATACATTTAGAATCTAGAGAGGGAGGTCAGTACACTTAGGGATGAGCTAAGAACCATGCGCAGAGTGAAGTTAATGACTATTAAATATGGTGGATGTTGAATTAGCTTCTCAGGGTGAGCCAGCTTTTAAAATTTCCTCCTTTCTCCCCTCTCCTCTCCTGCCTTCCCCATTGCCCCTCCCCTCCCCATCTCCCCTCTCCTTGTCTTTCCCTCTTTCTCTCCCTCCCCTTTCTCTATTTCTTTTCTTCCTTCTCTCCCTTCTTCTTTCTTCCCTTCCTCCTCCCTTGATCAGTCATCCCTCCCTCTCTCCCCCTCTTTCCTTCTGTCCTTCTCTTCTTCCCTCTTCCCTCCTCTTTCCCCTCCCTTCTTCCCTCCTCTCCCTCTCCTCCCACTCCCCTCCCCTGTCTTTTCCTCGTTCTCTCCCTCTGTTTTCTTTATTCCCTTTTCTCCTCCCCTCCCTCCTTCTTTCTTCCCTCCCCTCCCTTCCTTGATCTGTCTTTCCTCCCTCCCTTCTTCCTCTTTCCCTCCTCTCTTCTCTCCTCTCCCCTCCTCTCCTCTTTCCATCTCCCCTCCCCCTGACTTTCCCTTTTTTCTTCCTTCCCTTTATTCTCTTCCTTCCATCCTTCCTTCCTTCCTTCCTTCCTTCCTTCCTTCCTTCCTTCCTTCCTTCCTTCCATTTCTCCCTCCCTTCCTCTCTCTCCCTCCTCTCTTCCCTCCCTCCTTCCCTCCTTCCCTCCCTCCCTCCCTCCCTCCCTCCCTTGCTTCCTTCTTTTCTTCTGCTAAGATCATGTACTTTATGCAGCTCCCCTCAGGCTTGTGTAGATATTTCCATTTAGCCTCTAAACCACCTTCTAGCATGGCTGCTTCTTCTTGGGTTAATGGCTTCTCCAAGGGAGGTAGTTGTTTGGATGTTAGTGGATCCGCTTGTGACCCTGCTGGTTTGGACCTCCTCATCTCACTGGAGTAGCTTGTCTGGTAAGCCAGCCTGGGATGTGGCCTTGGGAGTCTCTCTTGACATCTCTGCCGTCTGTGGATTATTTACCTCAGTTACCTCATAGTTCTAAGGGGCTTTAGCTGTTAGCTTTGCTGCTGTGTCAATCAGTTGAGTGAAGTTTGTTTCTGGTGATTAAACTCTGACTCACAAGACTTCAGGCTGAAATTTAGTAATTAGCTGCAAGGTGCAGAGTCTGGTTAGGGTTTTTTTTATTTATGTATTTATTTTTAATTTTTTTTTAACTTGAAGAGTCGAGAAGACATTTTTCTTTGAAAGTTAAGTGTTTTGAACTTGTTTCCCATCCTGGGTGGAAATGCTGTGTCGAGGTGTTAGATACATAATTAGACACATGATTAGAGAAAAACCTTATGTAAAAGGTGATATATTTTGAAAAGCACTTGATTGACGAAAAACATTTGCTTTTTAAAAATCTCATTGTAGTTTTTATGCTACATGAAAAGAATTAAAATAATCTCTTTGTGAACATAACATTCAGATTAGAGAATGTCCAGAAATAAAATTGCACATCGAGTCTCCTTTTCGGCTCTAGCTAGCCCCTGTTTTGAGCTTATAAAGTGAACAGACTAGAGTCTGCTTGCACACAACACAGACATCAACCCAGAGGCTGTTCATACACAGGGAATTGTCTTTGCTGCTTTTGACACTGGCTGCATGCCTTTATGCTGTGGACACCTTGGTCCCTACTCTTTGTATGTGTTTGTGTGTGTGTGTGGGGGGGGATTAACTGTCAGCTGCAAAGCTCTCTCCACTCCCCCCCTCCCCCAGCATTTCACAGCTCAGATCTGACAAATTCTAAAAAGGACACAGTAACTTGCTGGTACATTATTCCTAGCAAACCACTCATAATATTCTCAGCAATAGGATGAAATCACT
This sequence comes from Arvicanthis niloticus, assembly GCF_011762505.2. Lineage (NCBI taxonomy): Eukaryota > Metazoa > Chordata > Mammalia > Rodentia > Muridae > Arvicanthis > Arvicanthis niloticus. The sequence goes on from NC_047677.1 coordinate 36,571,496, forward strand.
TCTAAGAGGTTTTAAAATGTGTTATCAATTCCAGTGTTATTCCACAATGGATAATCAGACATATGAACATAGAAAAGCTTTAAACAAGGACTTATGATGTAATAAAATGTGACAATGTCTGAGGGCTGCCTTTTTGCTTTCTTTATTGCCTCTGTTTTTTAAAAAATTAATTAATTAATTAATTTTTTGTTTTATGAGTTTTCTGTTTGTGTGATGTGTCTCAGCCTCTGGATGTTTTTCTTACTCTTTCTCTTTAGCTCATTTTTTAAATGTTTGTTTTGTCCTGTATTGGTTTGTTTGTTTTTATTTTATTATGAATTATTATTAGGTGCCCATTTGTTTCCTGAGAGATAAAGGGTGTGGATGTGGGTGGGCAGGGAAATGTGGAAGACCTGGGAGGAGTTAGGAGAGAATGGCAGAATATATTATATATATAAAAAAAATCTGTTTTCAATATAAGAAAGCTGAAGAATTATTTGCAGTCTTGAAGTGTGACATACTGAACATCCCTGGAAAGTGCCACACAGAGTCACAATAACAATGACTGTCTGTACACTTGGTGAGAATTTGTTCATAGCTTCTTTTTGGCCTTAATAGTGTGTGGTTTCTTCTGTCCTGGGGGTGATGATAGCATCTGTTCCTGTTCCGAATCTTCAAAAGTTGACTACTTTTCATGATTCTGAAGGGTTAGTCACCTACCCAAGTTGGAAATCACAGGCTGCTACAATTGCTACTTGCCAGAAGGCAAAGTGTTGTAGATGCAATCTCATCTAGGAGATAAACACATTTAACATGTTGCCTAGAGCTCTGAGCTCAAAGCTGTGTCTGAGGTGTGACGGATGCCACGGCTGATATCGTGTCACACAGCCAATTCACTGGGGTCTTTGGGAATGAGGAAAATTAAGATAGGATTCTTTTCATGGACTAAGGGGAAGCCGTTAATAAAACCACTTTTATCAAATTATTTTGTGTATGATTTGCATATCAGTTTCATATTCCCTAGAAAGATTTGAAAGGCAGAGTATTCTCTGGGCCTGTTAGTATGAGTTATTTGTGCCAACAGTGATTTAGTGAAGAAAATAACTTTGATAATCAAACATTACTGTTTATGAGATGCTCCGGGTTGAACTTGACATCTTGTAAATACTGGGCAAACACAGCGCTACTGAGCTACATTCATATATATATATATATATATATATATATATATATATATATACACACATATATATATACACATATATATGTCAATATAATTATATGTCCATCATTGCTAAACTACATATATATATACATACATATATACACATACATATACATATATATACACATTTATATATGTATATATGTATGTATATATGTAAATATATGTATATATATGTGTATATATATGTATATATATGTATGTAGTTTAGCAATGATGAACATACAATTCTATTAACAAGAACTCCATTTTGAGCATATAGAATATTATGAAGTATGTGTGTCTATGCATGTGTGCATCCAGATGCACATACCTATGGGAAACCTCAGGTTGATGTCAGATTTCTTTCTTGATGGTGTTGTGTCTTGGTGTTTGAGACAGGATCTCTAGCTGAACCTGGAACTGATTGATTTGAATAGACTTGACAGGCCCACAAGCCCCAGGGCTTCTTTGTGTCCACAGCTGTGTGCCATCATGCCTGGCATTTTCTGTGGGCTCTGAGGGGATTGAACTCAGGTCCTTGTGCTTGTGCAACTCACACTTTAGTGAAAAGTCATCTCCCCACTCCTTATTTTGAACTTTAAAAAGTAATGTAGAACAAGATAAAATTACCTCTGTCACAGAGGAAAAACAACAAAAGTCAGGTGAGCCTGGCTTGACACTCTGCAGTCCTGTGACAGAAATGAGTGGGAGAAATAGTCTAAATGTGGAATTTTCCTACTGCTGCTGCTGCTACTACTACTACTGTTAAGGGCTGCAGATAAGATTAGTAAGCATCATCCAGTCTTCAAAAGGAAGTAGACAAGGCCATGCTTGAGTCCTTGTCCTAAAGCCATTATTGTACTGAGCATGACCAAGAGAGAACTCAAGATGTTGGTTTAGCTGCATATTGGAAATCCATATGGTCTATGGTTTGGGAGCTATGTGAGATTCCTATGCTAATGTCTCCTCAAGCCCAATATGTCACCCAATGAAACATGCTACATCCTTTTCAAGATTTTCTGTCTAAATGCCAGCTTCCCAGGTAGAGGCAACTTCCTCTATTCTTCTATCACCGGTTAGTCCACTAATTATTACATTCCTGTAGCGCAGGAACTTCTGTTCACAAAGCTAGAGGGACTTGGGATAATGATAACCATTACTTGATGCTTACCATGTTGTCAAGTGTCGGGAAGGATTTCTACATGGGGCCTCATTGAATTTCTGACAATTTTATGAGAGTGTGTGTCATGTCTTGATTAAGTAAGCCACTTTGAGGAAGAATAAGACCAACAGAGCCTTCTTGAACAAGACCCATTAGTAAGAAGATTTCTGGTAAGATTTCAAGGAAGAGAAAACAGCAAATGTACAGATCGAGGAATGAAGCTAAAGGTCAGAGAATTCTAGAGTATATGACATCATACAAGGAGGGTGGCCCATGTCCACCTTATTCTAGTACTAAGAAGACAGCTCTTTGTGGGGATCAAGAGACTATCAGCTCAACAATAACACTAGGGTCTTATTAGCAAAGCTTTGAGGAGCTTCAACATTGGCTGGGTTGGGCTTGGAGCTCCTCAGAGATATATAGGGAGGGTCCCTCTTTCCAGTGGATAAAAGTAACATTTCCAAGATGGGTGGATGGCAGGTCAGGAGGTGGCTTATCATGGACAGACTGAAACATACTTGTAAAATTGTATTGTTCAGGAGAGAATTCCTTGATGGCTCAGCTGATCTTTAATTTAACAAGCTAATTGAGGGATAATTCAGGCTTGTATTTTAGGAAGACAATTTACCATCCAGATCATTAAGGCAAAAGAAATGAAAGGTGGCATCTTGACTCTGGGATGTGAACAGCGCGGGGCGATGGGATGAACAAAGGTGTCTTCTTTTCAGATATTTGGCAAAGAAACCTAGAGAGGATATTTTTTGAATGTTCAGAGATGGTAAAAGTAAAATTTCACAAAAGTATGTGAATTAAAATGTATCACAATTTGCATGAATAATTGATTTAATTGTGAAAGAACAGTAGATCCTCAATTTCCTCCGTTTTGAAGAAAAACACATGGAAATGAGTCAAGGGTAGAATTATTGTATTTCCATGGGAAATATCTTACAGCTGGGATTTTATATCTGTCTCAACTTCACCTGAGCTAACTATAGACCATGTATAATTTAAAGGCAATGTATGTATGTATGTATGTATGTATGTATGTATGTACCTATCTACCTACCTACCTACCTACCTACCTACCTACCTACCTACCTACCTACCTATGTATCTAGACAGATCTATGTATCTATGTATCTATCTATGTATCTATATCATCTATCATCTATTTATCTATCTGCCATCTATCAATCATCTATCTATCTATCTATCTATCTGTCTATCATCTGTCATCTACCTAATTTTAAAGATATTTTCATTTTCTTAACTCTGTAAGTATGAATCTCAATGCACACATGAGTTCAGTGGCCTGGCAAGGCTAGAAGAAGGTGTTGAAATTCATCCCTGGATCTAGAGATAAAGTTGGCTGTGAGCTGACTGATATGGGTGCTGAGAACCAAAGTTGGGTCCTCTGTGAGAGCTGTGCATGCTCTTGAACACCAAGACAGTTCTTCAGCCCCCTGCACCCCTTAATATATCTTTGGAGGTATTACTTTTTGCAGGCTTTCTTTGGCCAGATTGGAAAGTTCTTGAAGGCAGAATATCCACCATCTTTTTGTTTTTTCCTTATATTCTACAGAGTATAGCTCAAGATCCTAATATAATTTTGTTAAGCCAATACAACGTTTACTGGAGATGATGCAAATATTGGTTTTAGGCCACTGGGACATAATATATGAGCCATAGGAAAGTATGCAGAGTCTTATTGGCCCTCAGTTTGGTTTTTTTTTGTGGACAAAATGTTTTGGGAACCCAACCATTGCTCATTTGTGGTTGTGGCCTCAGCAGAGCTGACTAGATGTAACAAAACACATTTTGTCCTCAAGTGTGTAAATAGCTTTCTATATTAGCAACAGAAGGATTGCTCATCCCTGAAACAGCCCCTTTCACTGCTTGCAGTGATGTTCTAAAAATAAATTATCCAAATACCTATGCACTAAATGAACATCTTTCTGCTTTCAGCTACCTGGCTATAAGTTGCAACACAAGGACCTAACTTCATTATATTTCCATGTAATCTTAGCCTCTGCCATCTATTAGCCAGCCTGTTTACTCATCACTGATGTGTATGCAGCACTCACGCTATGGCTAGGTAGTGATAGAGCCAATGGTGCTTCACATATGTAAAGCTTTTACTGTATGAAAACACTTGCTAGTAAAACACAAGTTTATATATGTGCGTGTATACACACACACACACACATTTGCACACAGTCATTCTGAACTCTCTGGACTTTCTGGCACCACTTATATAGATTATGAAGAAGTAAAGAATTATAGTAAGTTATAACACTTGTTCAGGACCACACAGTTAAAATAGCAGGGAAGAAAGATGTTCACCAGTTTTAAGAGAAGTGGAAGGCCAGTTTTTAAATGCATCCTGAAGGGGACTCGAGTGTCGATTTGAGAATCTAAAATTCTTATGCATATTTTGCTTATGACTTATATGATTATATAACAGTTTTACTTGGGGGGTGGGTCAGGCATACTACAAACATGAAGCCATTTAAATTTTAGGAGAATCTTAGAATATAGGTATGATTATAATTAGTATATTGAGAATAAGGAGCCCTAACATGAGGACTCTCAGCCTTCTTACACTTCAGTTGCTTTTTTTCCTATAAAAATGCTAGAAATATAAATTTGATGTAAATGAACATCCAGCTGAGCTCCAGGGGAATGGAGGTCACCGAAACAAACAAACAAACAAACAAACAACTCCACAAAACCAAAACAACTCACTGAATCAAGCAATAACCATCAAAATAGGTGTTTCTTATTCTTTAGCACTCTAGAGTATAAAGTGTGGTACTTGTCTTAGAGAAACATGTGCACGCTCACATGCTATAACCCCGTGGGAATGAGAATTTGTTGTATAATCTAAAAATGGTCTGATATCTATAAACTCCTCATGGAAGAGCTTATTGTTTAGTAAATGCTTAGCCATGGACATTTTAGCCTGTAAAATCAACTTACCCTCTCTTCTCGTTTCTTTGCCTTTCAAAAAACGGTAATAGCCATGAGTCATCTGTTTAAAAATATCTAGAATATTTTTAATCTAAAGTTTTCTTTGTTTGAGCTTGCATGTGTCAAATATAATAATGTGGAATTTTAAACTCTATCAGAATAAAAAGTTACTGTGGATCCTTTGGCACGAGGTTGACTTCAGTCATGAAGTAAAGAATTTTCTTCCCGACTTCCTATGAGTGGGCACAGAGGGGCCTCTTGGGGTTCTGTCTCCATCAATGATTATTATGTTGGGAAAAGTACCACCCTGGGATTATCATAGTTCCCTGGGAGCAAAAACCAGGGGAGGTGGAAATATTACCATTCCAGTTTTTTCCAGGAAGTGAAGGGTATTGGTTTTGTTCAATAGTGGCCGCAATCAAGTCAAGTCTCATGTCTTTAGTGAGGGAACACTGGCAGGGCCGATTTAATTTAGACAAACTGCTAGGTTTTGGACCATTCGTGACTTGTGACCCCCCTGGGAGCCAAAGCCAAAATCAGTTTTCAATGGTTGGCCTCACTTAAAATTGGCTTTGAAGAAGATGATTTACCGGGTCACTGGCTAAGGACCAGTTTGAAGATCTTGTTGCTAATACTCTGGTATGCTGTGCAGTCATGAGGCAGAGCTGGGATGGAAAGAAGATTCAAACAGATAAGATACATGATCCCGAGTTTCCAAAATGCTGGATATTTCCCAGTTCTTCAAAAACATCGGAACTTTCTGTTTCCAAAAATGTTACCTAAAATTGAGTTCGCAACTATGAATTGAATGGTGCACACATTTAAAGCACGCAGATACACAACATTCTTTGTGTTTTCATGTTACTAGAGCTCTGGTGAAGAGAAACAGTGTGAACATGGCATCTTTAATAAAAGGAATAGTGACTCTGAAGTTAAATCTCTTTTTCATTTGTATGCCAGTATTTTTTTTCTTTTATTTGAGAAAACATCCAAACCACTGCATTAGATAAACTGTTCAAATCTTAGCATCTTAGAATTAATCCTAGTAAAATCTTAAAGCTCATGGTTTAATACAGGGTATGGAGAGTCACCAGGAAGTGAATGGCTGCTTCCTAGCTTCAAAAATATTGTTAAAATGCACAACCCTAACTTCATCTCATTCATTTAAGGACACTCTTTCCTTTAAGTAATGACATGACACATAATTGTACTTGTTTTGTGCTCTCTGGTGGAGCATTTATTTATCACGTGACCCAAGAGAATATTTGTGTCCAGAGGCCCGATAGACAGGCTCATTCCAATATCTCTGTATTTTATGCGGAGCCACCTGGGCGGCAAATGCAGAGTATGCAGAAGGCTTGATGCTGCATGGTAATAATCCATAACATTTTCTGGTATTGAGCCAGTAGCTGACCCAGGCTGCATGCTGATCAAGAGACAAGATAGAACTTTGCCCAACATTTCTGGATGGGAACTAGGGAATCTTAGTGGCAGATAACTCTCACCTCAGGTTTCTGCTTTCTCCTTTTCTGAATGCATCCATTTGCCACTGGCTTGCTGCTTAATAGCCATTGAGTTGTAAGCATATTCAAAATCTCAGACCCTCCAGACAAAGAGATCAGAGTCTCTCTTGTTACTCTTTCACGGAACCCTTGGATGTCTTCCTTATAATAAACTCAGTTACTCAACCCTCAGCCTGCACACTACTCTTCCCAACCATCGGGGCTGGATCAGTCAACTCTTAGCTAATACAAGTCCTCTAAATCCTGGATTTGGATATGCAAATATAATGAATATGCCATCTTGTCTCATAAGCTGCAATGAGGATAAAATGAAATAAGGCACGTGGGATACACAGAATCCTCCTTGATGGGAAGGTTTCCAGGGAGGTGCCAGATTCCAACTCCCAGGGTGTTCTGCTGGGCAATTATTCACACCTACTGTTCTTCCTTTGTATGCAGGTTTTAAAAGTCTACCTAGTGGTAGTAGGCTTGTCCATGGGATGAATTATGCATTGGTGACTTGTATCACACCTGGGTAAAAGCTTCGCGAGCCCATATTTGATGCTCAAGATTCCCAGGGTATTTCTGTGGTGTAGGATGTACATCTAGCATGTTGATGTTAGCAAGCGTTTGGAGGGTATTACTGGATGAAATGGTAAAACCCATTGACATCTCAGAAGTAGATTGTTGGCACAGATGTGAGAGAGTTTGTGGGTATATTTCATTGTGAAATCTTTGATGTCTTACAATTCAAGTTGACACATGTCTGTATTGTTCTTAAGAGGCTGTCTACAATAAGACAAATGCTTGTCTATGTGGACAGTTGAACATTTATACATCTCAGTGTGAAATGCAAAATAAACACACAAGACTGTTAATAGAGGCAGAGGAATATTGGCAAAAACCACGTTGTACTTATAATAGAGTCTGGACCAAAGGTAACACTGTAACCCACTTACTGATCAGTGACTGAATTCATCTGTCATTGAGATCTTCGTGTGCCTTTGGAGATTGCCCATGACAATACAAGAAAATCAGAAAGACCAGGAGTCATGTAGCCAGAACCTTCGAGAAGATAGAAACCAGACTGCAACTGGGTGTCAATACTTAGATGTGTTGCTTTTACTGCTGTGTTTGTTTGTTTTCAAGACACAGTCTCTCTGAAGCCCAGGCTGACTTTAAACTCATGATCTCCCTGACTTCATTTTTCAAGTGCTGGGATCACTACTGGTGTGTTCTACAGTGTTCATCTTTGCAGTTGTATAATGAATATATAATTTAAATATGTAGAATTGCATATACATCCATCTCGGAGCCTGAGATAATCCTTTGCTATAAATTACCTGTGGTCTCAGTGAAGCATACCCGTGCTTAGTCTCATACTCCCCTGCTCTAGAGGGGATGCATCCTGTGCCTTCAAAAGCTGCAGTGGCCTCAGGATTTATGTGTGTTTTATAGTGGAACAGGCAGTAATATTTTATTAAAATGTTTCTGAAGAGAGTTAAAAAAAAACCTATTAAGTTGGTGACCTTCATAAAATGACATCAAATTGTCCTTTAGTTAGTTGACTGTGTGTGCTATTATTTTTTCCTATAACAATGCCTTGATAATGAAAAGAAAAAGCTTTGTGTTCAATTTATATCCCACGTAGCTCTCGGTAATCCCAAATTAAGGTTTCTTGTCTAGTGGGAAGTTAGACCTCATCTTATGTACAGAAATGTTGCTTTTAAGCTTGAAGGGGTGGGGTATACAAAATCCAAAGAGTGTCTGGAAAGGTTACAAGTGGGATCCTTTGGATCCAACCTAGTTTTGTGGACAGTGACAGAAAGCCAGCATTGGTTATTGTTTAGAGTAGATTCATAAATGTCTTTACATAAGCCAACCTGTACATCAAAAAAATAATTATAATCATTAGCTGATCCAAGGTCTCATTTGAGTCTAAAATTTTTGGGTTTTGTCAAGAAAGTTGACTCTTCTGGTCTCGGGTACTTCAGGAAGCTCCTGGTTGCTCTGAAGACATGGTTGAGTCTAAGAACCACACCATACACAACTCATTCTGAAAACAGCACAGAAATGGCATCAAGAAAAACCTCAGCCTCAAAGATAAAAATCTATAGAGAAGTCAACCCCAAGTTCTTAGGGAACATGCACGTTGCCAAGAAACACAGAAGGTACGATCAGAAGAAGATGCAAGCGAACAACATAAAGGATTGAGGGTTCATGCAGAGGCTGCGGGGGTGGGGGTAGGGGTTCGTGAAGCCTAAGGCAGTTAAGCCCAAGACACCAAAAGACCCCCATGGTAACTGTCTTGCTTTCCTTGCTCAGCTCACTCTAAGCTCCAGAAGTGGATGCAAGACTATATGGCCATAGGTTGCAGGCTCAGCCAATCAAAGCTCGAGGCTCAAAACAAAGTGATTGATGCCACTGCTACAGCTCAGGCCCAGACTTAGATTCCAGCTCAGACTCTCAAAGGTGCTCAGGCCCCTGTGAAGACTCTATAGAAAAGGTCTCTAAATACCAATGGGAAGACAGATGGACTGGAGTGACACACCTACACACTACTGCACACTATTTTCAGATGGTTCGTGTCCTATGATTTTTTTTTTTAAACAAGTATACTTGAGGTTAGTACTGATTTAAAGAAGAAAAGAAACAGTTATAAAGAAGATGATTCTGAAACAAATCATTTCTGATGATCAGTGTAGGCTGCAGAAAGGGGCTTGACTTGCTCCATGTATTTCTGTGAACTCGCGTAGGTCAAGTGTGGTCATGATGCTTTACAGATAGACCTTTCCAGACACTATGAAACCTTACTGCAAATTTGGACAATGCTGACTTAGCAGACATCTGAATCTTGGGGACATTTAGTTAACATGTAGGATCATGTTGTTACTCCATCTAAATTTCCTATGACAGTATGGGAAGAAGGAAGTCTCCTCTGCACTTTCAAGGTCACTGTCTTAATCAGGATTTCTATTCCTGCACAAAACATTATATGATCAAGAAGCAAGTTGGGGAGGAAAGGGTATATTCACACGTTCACATTGCTGTTCATCACCAAAGGAAGTCAGGACAGGAATTCACACAGGGCAAGAACCTGGAGGCAGCAGCTGATGCAGAGGCTATGAAGGGGTGCTGTTTACTGGGTTGTTTCTCCTGGCTTGCTCAGCTTGCTTTCTTATAGAACCCAGGACTACCAGACCAGGGATGACACCACTGACAATGGGCCCTCCCATCCTTGATCACTAATTGAGAAAATACTTTACAGCTGGATCTCATGGAGGCATTTCCTCAAGGGAGGCTCCTGTCTCTGTAACAACTTCAGCTTGTGTCAAGTGGACAAACAAAAGCAGCCATTACAGTCACAGAGATCAAGGCAAGGTCGGCCAGGTTGCCAGGATGGAGTGGCTGGGGCTGGGTGATACGCTGGTAAACAGAACAGTGTGGCTACAAAGAGCTGTCTGTAGAGAACAGGGAGCACATGCAACCTCACCTGTGACTATTCCTACTGTGTCCCTGTGTTCCTCCATCTTTGGTCATCACTTTATCTGTGTCGGTTCCACAGCAAACATCTCCCCACCTCCTCCTCTTAATGTGTGACTTTCTTGTCTTACCTCATTCCCCGGGAACAGATGAGTATATAAAACCTCCAGAGTAAGGCATCTAAATTCCACCATTCATTTGCTCTTTTGACCTCCATCTCATTAAAAACCAAATGATTTGGGATGAATAACAACTTTCCCATGGCGATCTGTTTTAGCAAACACAACGGCTGTGTCAGAGGGATGGCTCACAACAGAAAATACAAGTTATGAATCCAGAAGCCAGAAGGTGACTTTCAGCCAAAGAAGACCAGAAATTAGGTTGGCCCCGACGCGATGAAAATGCCATCCAAATGTGCAGTGGCATTTGTACGTGTCAGGAAGGTGGTTGTCCCGCATCTATGCTCTGCAAAGGTTAGAATCTCAGATGTCATCCTCCAGATTAGGAGAATTAGTAGTGACAGCGCACAGGCTGCGTGTAAAGGAACTCAGTTTCGAATAGAGGGGATTGAGATTTAAGAGAAGATTACAGGCAGAGGATATGCAATTACCAGGACGAAATCTTCTGGGAATAAGTGTGTCTGTGTGGGAGTGCTGTGTGGCAGTGGTATATATGTAGGGATGTGGTGTGGACAGCATTGTGACAGTCAGATCATTTAGGATCGTGATACAGGCTGCAGCGTGACACTGGTCATATGGAAAGCTGTAGTATGGGCTTCAGTGTGACCGTGTCTTTTTTTGTAGGACTGTGGTGTAGATGTCTTATATGAAGGGCTGTGGTGTGGATCTTAGTGTTAACAGTGGTATGTGTGTAAGATTTCAGTATAGAACTCAATATAGTGGATGTATATATGTAAGCCTGTGGTACCACCAGTGACTAGGATCTATATGTAGGATTATGATATGGATGCGATGTCACAGTGGTTTGGAAGCAGGAATGTGGTGTAGACCATATTATGATAGGAGTCTATCTGTAGGGCTGTGGTATGAATAACAGTGGTATTTATCTGTGGCTGAGGCATGGATTTCCATGCGACTATGTGTAGCAGTGGCTTATATATAGGGCTGTGGGGTGGACCACCTTATAACAGTGATCTTTATAGAACTGTCTTGCAGTCTGCAGTGAGAGAGTGTAGATGTGATACAGACTGACGAGTGTGGCAGTGGTCTCTATCTATAGCTGTGGTATGACCTGTACTGTGAGAATAGCTTATAGGTGATCATGTGAAATGATGTGTGATGTTTGTCTATGTGTAGGGATGGATGTGGACCACAGCGTAGGAGTAGTTTATATGTCAGACTATGGTGTAGATGGCAGTGTGACAGTGATCTCTATTTGGATATGGACCACAGTGTAGAAGTGCTCTATATGTGGGGCTATGATGCAGACCCTATGTGACTATATGTAAGGCTGTGGGTTTTGGACTTCTGTGTGACACACTTGTCTAACTGATGTGCTCTGTTTCATCTGCAGTGTGGCATTCATCTCATATGAAGTACACATGCACCACCATGTATACATGTTATATGGATACATGTACATATGTATACAGTTAGCCAGAAAAGACCTTAGGGGTTTCTCTGTCTTCCTATCATTGCTTGGGTTGTGTGCAAGCATTGAGCAAAAGCAGATACAAGTGAGCTGAGTGTGTCAGGAAACACACTGGAGATTAGGGTTTCATGACCGTAGAACAGATTTTGATGTCTTCGATCACCTGACTCCAAGGCTTATTCTAAAGTTGCTGTAATCAAAATACAAAGGGTGGACATAGGTAAACGGGGTGGAAGCAAGAGGTGGGAATACAGCTGCATACCATTGTCAACTGATTTTCATTAAAGTTGACAACGTGGTTCAATAGGGAGAATATTTCTTTATCCATGTCGGGGGAAACCAATATCAACCTCTACCTCATTTTCTGTACGCCCAAAGGAATACGCCCAAATTAACCATGAACAGAAATGTCAAATCAAAATTAAAGTCCTATAGAAGAGAGTAAGAATTTGCCTTGACTTTTTGATAAGCTGGTGGTGGAGGCTGAGGTACTGAGAGTGATGACCTGGTGGACAGAAGTCTGGAGATCTTTGTGATAAATTGGGGATATGGTCCAAGAGGAAAAGGGAGACTACAGCAGGCATTCTGCTACAGAGCTGAGGATGAGATGGGGGACATTGTTTCTGGAGGAGCAGAAGGAGAGGAGACATCCTTAGGGTCGCTGTCATATATTTGTTTTGTTTTGTTTTTTGGTTTTTTGAGACAGAGTTTCTCTGTGTAGCCCTGGCTGTCCTGGAACTCAATCTGTAGACCAGGCTGGCCTCGAACTCAGAAATCTGCCTGCCTCTGCCTCCCAAGTGCTGGGATTAAAGGCGTGCGCTGTCACTGCCCGGTTAATGCTGTCATATACTTTAGGAAGTTTCCACCGCCCTAAGTTTCCATATCATCCCCCAAATGCCCCTCAACTTCAGCTGCCTTCCCCCATTTTTGCTCTGATAACCCTACAGCCCTTCCCTCTTCTGCCTGATCCTCTCCTTTCAGTCTCCAGCTGCCCATCTGTAAAATCTACTCTATTTTCCCCTCTGAAGGAGATCAGTGTGTCCCACTTATTCCCTTCTACCATACGTAACCTCCATGTGTCTATGGATTATAGGTGGGGTATCATGTTTTTAATGAGTAATGGCCACATATAAGTGAATGGGTTTGGTAAGCATTTTTAAAGGCAGCACAAACTTACAAACCAAAAGAGAAAGTAGGGAATAATAGCAACCATCAACTTCTGTTTTAAGATGTGAAAGATGCAAGCCACAATTTGGGGAAAACTCTTTGAATGTGTATACTTACAGAAGGAGTTGTATTCAGGACACACAAGGTTCACTTAAAAGTTAATGATATTGGGCTGGAGAGATGGCTCAGCGGTTAAGAGCACTGACTGCTCTTCCAGAGGTCCTGAGTTCAATCCCTAGCAACCACATGGTGGCTCACAACCATCTGGAATGAGAGTCTGATGTCCTCTTCTGATGTGTCTGAAGACAGAGACAGTGTACTCACACACATAAAGTAAATAAATAAATCTTTTTTTAAAAGTTAATGCTATGAAGTAAAAAAAGACACAGATTAAATACAGGGGCAAGATTCTTACCAGACACTCCATAAAACAAGCTGCACAGTCACTCACTATACACAAAAGTGATTAGCTCTTTGGTTATGTAGATGTAAGCCCCAGTGAGCTATCATGACAGAGTTATGGCTGCTGTTAAAGCAATGGGAAGCTGGGGCTTGAGGTAATGCCTCAGTGGTTAAGACCACTGGCTGCCCTTGTGGTGGAGCCAGGTTCAATCCCCAGCACCTCCATAGTGGCTCACACTTGTGTGTGGCTAATGTTCTTAGGGATCTGATGCCCTTTTCTGGCCTCCATGGGCACCAGGCACACAGGTGGTACAGAGTTTTACATACAGGCAAATACTCATGCACAGAAAATAAAATTTGAAATGTAAGGGAAAGTGCTAGCAGTGGCCACAGTACAGGAGAGCTTTGGGTATGTTCTGTGTTTTTGTAGAAGTGGTTCCATGGTTTATAAGAATTGTCAAAAAATCAGTGAAAGGTACACTTAAGATGGGAGCATTTGGGTACATAGATTGGGTAGGTATTTCCTATTTTTAGTGGATTTTTAGAAAGAAAGCATAGCAAAATCAAATAGAGACAAGGAGGGTTGTTTTTCTTCTTTCTTGTTTCTTTTGTTTTTGAGACAGGATCTCACGTAGGCCAGATTGGTTTCTAGTTTGCTATGTAGTTAAGGATTACCTTCATTTCCTTACCCCCTGTCTCCTGTGATTATTGCTGAGGTAGGGATTCATGTAGCCCAGGCTGGTCTCACGATCCCAATACAGCTAAGGGTGATCTCTAACTTTAGGTCTGTCTGCCTCTACCTCCGAAGTGCTTGGATTACAGGTGTGCACTTGGATATTGGGTTTATGTGTGGAACCCAGGGTAGACATTCTTTCAGCTAAGCTACTCCTATGGACCACGTGTATGGTTTTCCCAGTCTACTCTAAATCTACAGATGGAGGGACACCCAGAAGCAGGGCTTTGATGGTTTGTCAAAATAGCCTCGATGAAAGTGAAGTAGAATATAGCAAAGTTAGATGATACGCTAGATGTTTTCTGATTTGAAACGCCCAGATAATGGTACATGCAATTTGCAGAGAATTTGAGATGCCCAGAAATGGACTCAGTTATTAAGAACATTGGATTGAATCTGGACATAACTCCAGTCAACAGATTTGCTCCATCTGTTACCATGGGCAACTCATGAAAACCTACAGATTTTAGAGCTCTGTGCTTAATAATTTCATATCTCAGCCAAGGACTTTTTTCCTAAATAGTTTTCTGGCGATTCTCATGAGCCTTCAGGCTTGGGAAACATTCTATGGACAATCACAGAGTGTAGTAAAAGTTGCTGAGGTGAGGTAATAGGCTGAGAGATGGAGAGATGGCTACCCAAGATGCAGCCTGTCCAATGAGACTAACCTATTTTTGGAGTTAAACTTCATTAACAGAGACTTTCCAAAGTCTTACGAGGAGAGACAAGCCCCCTAGGTTGTACCACACCCTAACTTGCCTTGAATAGTATTGCAAGGTCAGGATACTCCATATATTATCTTCACTGCACATGGGATAATGAGAGACAAAATCTTCACAGATGGGGTTGAGAACTGGTCACCGCATTGAAGAACCAATTTCAAGAGTCTCATTTGAGTTCATTTAAAACACAGAAGACTAGTTTGTCAAAGATGTTTTCACTGCAAAGAAAAATTCAGCTTAAAAATAGTAGCACTAATTCTTGGATCTAAAAACAATTTGGGTTCTTTACGTAATTAAAATTTATTGGGAACAATGATACGTTATCGAACACACTGATGAGCTAAAACACAAATTGGAGATCATGGCATATTGGAGATGAAAAAAAATTGGTAAGATCAATGTACTTACTGACCTCAATCTTCACAGAAATATAAATTAGGTATTAAGACTACAGTGGGAGCCTCTTGCTAACACACACAGCCTTGTTATAAACCTCAGCTGACTAAAGGCAGCTCCATCCCCCTCAAATAGAATCGACTTTCTATCATGATGGCACAGAGGCTAAAATGTCCTTAATGTCAGGAAATGGATTTTAAAGAAGACTAGACCATTTTATCTATAATTTAAGCACTCTCCCTCGCTGTAATTTGAGCCTTAAATCTCAAACTCCAAAGTCTCAGAAGTTCTTTAAATGATGAAATTTGGTTTTCGATATGTTGCCATAAAACCGCTCAGGCCTGGAACTACTTGTTAAAAGAATTATGTCAGAGTTAATTTTGGCGTTTGCTCTAGCAAATCAAATGCTTAGTATGGTTGGAATATGTAGTGTTCTGGGGCTCCAGAATATAGAGAAATAGAAAGCCTGACCTAGGTGTGAAGGTATTATTATTATTATTATTATTATTATTATTATTATTATTATTATAGTTGTCAAGTTTGATTCCCACCTTGGCTTTCTCTAGTAAGACTAGTGAGGGCTCCATTTCCCTCACTGAAGAGAAGACTGCTCTCCTATTAGTGCTGTCTGTCCCATTGCTGCGAGGCCTCAAGAAACCCACGTTTGTCCTTACAGGGAGCCTTTCCTTGAATCCCAGCAGATAGCTTACATTTTCAAAAAGCACAGGAACTCTTCAGTTTTGAATGTTATCCCATGAGTAACCCAGAAACCATTGTGTTTCCTATGAGTTCCTATTCCTTGGGCTGGTACCTTCTTGTTCCTTTCAGGGATATGTCTCCCTTTAACCCGCAATGTCAGATACTAACTGCTCTTGTCACCTAACCAGGGCCCTTGTCACCTGCTGCTGCTCACTTTCTTCAGTCTCATTTCCTGTCCCTTCCATATTCCTGTTTGAGGTGCCCAAGGCTTGCCTACCTCAGCATACTCTTTTCTAGGGTCATGGTCTCCTCTCCTGTGATCTGTCATCATTTACTGTCACTTGCTCTGAAAGCTCCTTTTAATCCCAGCAGAGGAGGGAGATGCCCTCTTACCTTTGCCATCTGAAGATACCTCTGCAAGGTAGATTCTGACATTGCTTTTTATGAGACTATAGATTTCTCGGAGTGACTGACTGCATTATTCTCTCTGCCTTGGTCATCCCTGTGTTAAGCATGCAGTAGATGTGTAAAAGATATCTGTTGAGTGTTTGGATTCATCTCTAACCCCAAATATCAGAACAGACTTGAATGCACAGGTCTCCCGGTAATTCTAATGTGTCCTGCAGCGGTGGCTAGTTTTATGTTAACTTGACTTCTAAGAAGAGGAAACCCCAGTTGAGGATACGCCTTCCTAAATCTGGGGTGTAAGGAAGCCCGTAGAGCATTTTCTTATTTAGTGTAGGCAGGACAAATTGTAGGTTGAAGGTTATGTGGCTGGGTCAGAGTCCCAGTTCCTTCACTGAAAGTCTTGCATGGTTATAGGAGATGGCCAGTTCAGGTTCCACATCCCCCATTGCTAGGAGTCTTAGTTAGGGGCACTGTCATAAACTCCTGGGTGTTTCCACTGCACTATATTTCTAGCTTTTTCCAGAAATTCCTCCCAATTCCAGTTGTCTCTTCCATTATTCTCTCCCTCCATTTTCCCCCAAACTAATTCCTCTTGTTCCCATCTTCGTAACTGTCAGGAAGCCTCCTAGCCTGGAGTGGGTTGACACGAGACATAAGAGTTGGAATATGGTGTTGCTTTAAAGGCTGGTGGTTCCTGGATGTTCTGGCTCTCTAACTACACTGAATGCTGATGATAACTTCTCTGGCTCTGAGGATTGTAATATGGTTTATCTGTCGCTTTACAGCTAATAACCTTTAAGTGAGTACATACCATGTTTGTCTTTGTAGTTGTGGGTTATGTCAATCACCATAATAATTTTCTGTAGTTTCTTTCATTTGCCTGCAAATTTCATGATGAGATTTTAAATTTTAAAACACTTTGGATTTTAAAAGACTGGCTATTTCAAAGAGACTGATTTTTTTTTTTTTTAGGTGTTTGAATTTTTAAAAACTTTAAAATTTGGAATATTTTATATCGAGATTTTTTTTTAATATTCTGGCTTTTATTTAAGACACAATTTAATGCAGCATTTGATTTGTTACGACTTGAGAAGTACATTTACTTCCCAGTATTGGATGGGAATAAGGTTTCAGCAGTGTTCCTAATTTTTACTTCCTTATAACAGAAGCAATATGGAGGCTCAGCAATAACCGTCTACAGCTGCTTAAATAAACTCAGCTCCAGAAAGAAAAAAGTGATACATAAGTTCTGTTTGAGGCATTCCCATTTCCAATACTCTGTGATAATAACAGGGTATCCCAGATGTTCCACCACTGACCAGTAAGCTATCAATGGCCATGCAGAGACAGTATCCTCACTGATGCCATTCCTATTGTTTTATATCCAAATGTGTACACATAAGACATTTACATAAATATTAGTGTTAAGAATTGAAAAATGCGCAGAAAGGTCCACAAATAGCTGTCTGTGTTCTGGGGGCCATCCAAACATTTCCAAGGCTGGAGGATGAACCCTGGCTACCTATTTAAAACCTTGTCATACTACATGTATGTTAAGGAGCGCTCCAGAACTGGGGTGGCTTTTGACTCTGGCTTTGGAATTCCCATTTCAGCCTTGCCTTGACTGTTTGTGTTGATACCGATAAGCAAACTTCTTTTTCAGAGCCTCTGCTATGAGGGCAGGGCAGCAGGGTCTGTAGTATCCTCGGACCTAGGCTTTACCTCCTCTGACCTCTTGACTGATCAACATAGCTTCACAATGTTCCTGTTTTTAAACATCTCTGGCATGTCTGGCATGTCAGGCTTATTTGGGTGACCCTTAGCCAAAGTTCTTCCAGCGTTGTTATTGTTCTCTTTGTTTTTAAATCAGATCAAGAATAGACAAACTTTGGTGGAGCACCAATGGAGGAGGAGGGGAAGGAGGTGATGGTGCTATCATAACAGATGTGGAAGTATTCAAGTGACCTGCATTGGGACTCTCTGTTGCACCTGCAGGGTCACCATCTTGGCCATCTGAGCTCTAATGCCAGCATGTTCATTCTGCAGTGCCTAGATCTTCAAGGCTTCCTCACTGGCCTCACTATGGAGGCTGCTCGTGTTGAAACAACCTCAGCAAAGAAATATGCTTGCTCTGGGACTTCTCAAAGCAAGGAAGGCCATCCTCAAGCAGGGAGGCTTGGACCTGACCTCTGCCCTGAGTCTCATTGAGTACACTTCTTCTGGGGCTCCGACATCAGCAAAAGATGCCACCATATCCTCTCCTAGAACTCCTGGACACTGAATCAGAGATAAGTAGGTACCAATTTTCCTGATGATACTTCAAGAGGAACCATATGGTTTTACAGACCAAAGTACCAACTGCATACTGACCCCAATTTGCTGAAACACCATCCTCATGGGCACTTAATCCAGCCCAGTATTTTAGGTGACCAAGTCTTCCCAAGATGCAGTTGGAATACTTTAGGTATCCATAGCAGCACATGGTCCATAGAGCACACTCAGCTGCTGTGATGTTCCTATTAATGTGAGACTTTGGATGGATAAGAAAGGAAAGGTTGTGGATTGCTAGTGTTATATTTCTGTGTTAAGTTGACAAGAGGACAATTGTTTTATGTCAAATTGACACATGCTACAGTCATGGGAGATGAGAGAGTATCAATTGAGGCAATGCCTCAATAAGAATTGCCTTGCTGGGTGGTGGTGGCGCACGCCTTTAATCCCAGCACTTGGGAGGCAGAGGCAGGCAGATTTCTGAGTTCGAGGCCAGCCTGGTCTACAGAGTGAGTTCCAGGACAGCCAGGGCTACACAGAGAAACCCTGTCTCAAAAAAACAAAACAAAACAAACAAACAAACAAACAAAAAGAATTGCCTAGAGGCAGGCCTATAGGGCATTTTCTTAATTAGTGATTGTTGGGTCGAAGGCCCTTATCATTCCAAGCCATGGACATAGGTACAATAAGCAGCACCTCTCCTTGGCTTCTGCATCAGCTCCTGTCTCCAGGTCTTAGCCCTGCTTGAATTTCTTCCCGGATTTCCATCAGTGATGGACTATAAAGTGGAAGTATACACTGAATAACCCTTTTTCTCCCCAATTTTCTTTTGGTCATGATGTTTCATCATAGCAATAGTAACCTTAACTAGGACACATGCATATGGGGATAAGTATAGTTTGAATTAATATGATCTCCTCAACTCTAAGGCTTATTATTTTCATCTATTATTATTATATTTTGTCATTTAGGCTGTGAGTCAGAGCTGAGCTGGGCCACATGCCCTTGACTCACAAGTTTAGGCTTGTTATTTGAAGTTAGATGTCTTCTTGACATCTTCCTCCTCACTGTGTCTTTGTTTCTCCTCCTGGTTCTTGGTATTTGACTTATTTCGGGCGTCCAATGTCAACTCTTTTCTGTTATGATTCTAACTCTGACGCCACTGATTTTCTGTCTCTTTCTGCTGTTCGGATTCCAGCAAGATGTTCTATCTCCTCTCACTCATTCACTTCTTCAGTGGCAGAGCTCAACACAAAGATAGCAGCAGATCTAGTGACTGTAGTTAGTGTGTTAGAATAGGATGCTGGAGTGGGAACCAGAGAACAAAGGCAGTGAAGTCGGATGCTCACGGTGAAAGTACAGCACAGCTACTGGGCAAAGCAGAACAGGCAGATCAAATCCAGGGCATACACAGGTCTCATGAGTTTGAGTCTCCATCTGAGGAAAAGCCAAGAAAGGCATAGTATCAAGGTGAGAAGCTCATGGTGTGGTGTGGTGGTCCAGGTCAAGGACATAATTACTAACTGGTCCCTTTAGCTGAGGCAGCTGCTTTACTCTTTATTGCCCGCGGTGATGGATGGGGGAGGGGATGAGTTGTAAAGTTTGGGGGAGACCCAATAAATGTAGGTATCCCTTTGTGATAATAATTACAATGGGGAAGTACAGGAGGAGGTGGGAAGGCAGCGAGGTGTGAACTGCTGGCCCTGCCTGACCTGACATTTTAGGGTACAGTCCTTTCCTTCTCAGGCCTCTGCATTCACATGGCTATTAGAGACATCATCTTGTCCTGCGTGTGATATTCCTTGCCAGCCAGCCATGTTTCCTCGATGTCACTGTTCAATCTGCTACTTAGTGATTCTCTTATTTATTGCACGTCTACTCCCTAATGCATTGTCTGTGTGGCTGCTCTAGCCCTGTCCCTTCCAATCAGCCTCAAATTTTCGTATTCTCTGCTCGCGACCTTGTCTCTGATTTTTCCTGAGAAGACTGAGGGCATTCAATGAACATTCTTCTACTCCCCACTCCTGTCCATAATTCCATTTCTGCTGCCCCTAAATGCTCCTGAACTTTTGCCTGATGCCCTTTCTTTCCTCTTGACTTGGATAAAAGGCCACCTACCTTCTTCCCCTTGACTGCTGACTTGCTTTCCTGTGTTCCAGGCCACTCCTTCTCCGTCTCAAACTTCTTCAGGTGACTCTGCCTCTGATATTCTCTCCTCTCTCAGTAACAATGTAGGTGAGATGGAAGAATTTGTGAAAAGACCCTGGTGTATGTGTGTGTACTTACATGTGTGTGTATTTGTGGGGATGTGTGTGCATGCGCATGCATATGTGTGCACTCACATGTGTATGTGTGTGTTCATGTGTGTGTGTGTGTTTGTGGGCATGCATGTGCATATTCATGTGTATGTGTGCACTTATATATGTGTGTGTGTTTCTGTATGAGCACATGTGTGTGTATGTGTGTGTGTGTGCACATACATATGTGTGTACCCACATGCATATGTGTGTGTGTTTGTATGAGTGTGCATGTGTATATGCACACCCCCGTATGTGTGTGTTTGTGTGTGTTGGGGGTACAGAGGTCCTTGTACTCACCTTGTACCTGTCCCCTTAGGGGAGATGTCACATGTACATGATAGGCTGCTGACCTTCATGCTATCGGTCAGAGACCACACTAGATTCTAGGCCCTTTAACTATAGAACCCACCCTCATGGTCACATGTAATTGGTAAAGGAGTTTCTATGTAATCACACCTTAAGCTTTACTGCGTGCCTGAAATTGAACTAATTGGAACAATTGCTTCCTGAACCGTTTTCCAAAATTGTACTGTGCTTTAAATACGGTGACAATGAACCATCTGGCATTAGACTCCCCAACGTCTGATCCAGGTTGACAAAATTTTTCTGCACTGGGTTTTCACTCTTACCTCTCTGTGAGGTCCATTTCCTGTCTGATGCCTTCAGGGACCCACCTTATGTGTGCATATCGACTGGTATACATGTGTTTATGGGTGTAACTACACCTGTATGCACATACATGTTTGTTTAGAGGCCAGAGGTCAAACTTTGGTATGATTTCCCAGGTGACATCCACCCTGTGTTTTGAGACAGGGTCTCTCAATGAAACTCTAGACTTGGTGGTTAGGGTAGGCTATCTCTTTCTCCCCAGTGCTGGAATAAGAAGCTTGTATCATCATGTCTGGCTTTTCATGTGGGTTCCAGACAATGACACGCTGGTCCTCATTCTTGTGTGGCAAGCACTTTGCTGATGAAGCCATCTTCTCAGCTCTACAAAACAGAGCATGTCTCTACTATACCATGTATCTCCTACATCTTTTAAAGTATGATTTCCTTCCTTTCAAACAACATATATGTGATGGAGCAGCTCATTTTCACCTAGGGACTTGCCAATAACTTGGGACAGGTTATCTGATATTTGTGTGTCTTACTTGCTCCTGTTTCTTCCCAGGTCTTCTTTTTTTCCACCCAGGTAACTACTATTGGTCTTAGTGTTGGGTTTGCATCAGCTTCCTGGGTTACCTTACAGATACTTACAGACACCTATCTGGAGGAGGCTTTCAGATCAGATCAAACACTAGGCCCTGCGCCTGGAAGGCATAGTGTTTTCAGCAACTGGAACTCACCTTATCCCTTTGGGAGGCAACCAAAGACCATTTCAAAGGCCTATGATGTTTTGAGGACTTCTTAAACCACCCTGACCGACACAAAAGAAGGCTTCTGTTTCCTGTTGTTTGGTTTTTTGTGAGGTAGTCAGTTGCTCTTGTGAGATCTTTGTCAGCCCAGATGGAAAATTTTCATTTGAACTATTTATGTGTATTTACACACTCATATGTATTATGGGTATATTGGGGTAGTTAATTGGCAGTTTGCCTTTTTCAGACATCTTACTATTACTTCACCCTCTTTAATCCTTGGGCAAATGAAGTCCCATTGAAGAAGGCCTGACTTGTACATATTTCTTGGATGGTACTGTGTAGTTTTCTTCTTACAGTTTCTGGGTTTTGGGTTTCTAGTTTGACTTTTCCATCCACTTGGGGCTAAATTTTTATTTTTATTTTATTTTTAAATTTTTTTCATAATAGGGCAAATAGAGGTCTAATTTCATTCTAGTCTAAGTGGACATCCAGTTGTCTCAGAACAATTCATTAAAGATGCTTTCTGTTCTCCAGAATATGTTTTGTGTATTTTTGTCAAATATTAAATGGCTGATGTTACTGGTACCCAGGTTTGGGTCTTTGATTTTGTTCCATTGGTCTTCATGTCAGTCTTTGTGCTGTACCATATTGTTTTTTAATTACTGTAGCTCTATCTTTTTGTTCAGGACTGTTTTGGCTACTGGGGGTCTCTTGTGGTTCAGTATGATTTTAGAATGATTTTTTTCTTATTTCTGTAAATAACGAGGTAGAGATTTCTGTTGAGATTGTATTAAAGCTGTGGATAAAATGGTAATTTATAAAACATTAATTCTTCCAGTCAATGAGAATGGGATGTTTTTGTAATTTTTAGTACCTGTCTCTTTTGTTAGAGGTTTAAGATTTTCACTGTAAAGGTCTTTAGCCTCCTTGGTTAGGTCTATTTCTAGATATTTTATTTCTTTGAGGCTATTGCAAATGGGCGTGAGGACAACACTTTTAATGGAGTAGCCAAAAATCAAGTAAATATTTGTTGTTGGCTTTTAGACAAATTTTCACCTCATACCATTCTCCATGCTGGATAGTTGTTAAAAATTTCTGTACAGTCAACCTGTTAATAATGTGTTTCTCACAGGATGGGCTGCCAAGTGTGGAGTTAGTAAATGTGAGGAAGCCAAGATGAAGGTAATAATTAACTTTCTACTCATGTGTTGCAACAGTTCAGGCAAGAGGCAAAATAAGAGGTCCATTTCTCCCAAGGACCGCCATGGGGAGGCTTGAGGAACAGTTTCAAGGAAGCCTATATAATTAGTTCTCTACTGATGGGCTGTGCACCCTTGTGGGATCAAATGACCCTTTTACAGGGGTCGTGTAAGACCATCAGAGCACACAAGTATTTACATTATGATACACAACAGTAGCAGAATTACAGTTATGAAGTAGCAATAAAAATAATTTTATGGTTGGGGGGTCACCCCATCATGAGGAACTGTATTAAAGGGTCACATCACCACATTAAAAAGGTTGAGATGACTGGCTTATATGAAAGATTATGTTGATGTATCTTATAAAATTATATATATATACACACACACACACATAATATATATTATATATGTGTTATATGTATAGTTTAATATTTTGACACAGGTATCCATTGTGAACTTTTTACCACTATCAAATGCATCAGCAAATTCTTCACCCCGATGATCCTTTATTGGTACTGAGATCATTTCAGAGAAATGATCAAAATTAAACTCAATTACATAGTATAGTTCTGTCAACTGTAGTCACTCTAGTCAGACATAGTCTGTCTGTTAGGTCCCGTGACTTAATACCACATATACCAGAACCTTCATATCCTTTTACCTGTACTTCTCCCAACTCCTTTGTAACAAACATTCAACTCTCTACTTCTGAGTTTCTAACAGGTGTATTTAAAATGATCACCATGTCTAATTATCAGGATAAACAAACCCCAAGCAATGGGAAACCCTTCATAAATATAATGGCTATCACATGGATACAATGTAACATGTGTTGGCAAGGGATTGAAGAGATAGAATTATTGTACACCTTTCTGGGGGTATAAAATTCTACAGCCATTAAGGAAAATATCAGTGAGAATCCTCACCTCACAAGATCTGTTCTCCCAACCAACACACATATGTCCAAATGACATAAACTTCTATCTTGGAAATATCCCTGTACTCCCATGTTTGTCCAATGGTATCCACAATAGCTGAGATCAAAAAACTCTAAATGTATGGCGGATGGTGTATGATAAGATGAAGAAGATGCAGGGTGTAGGGAGAGTGGGATGACATTCAACACTAAGAGATGGGAACCCTTTCATGTACTGCACTGTGGGTGAAGCTGGAAGGCATTGCTCTTTGTGATCTCACAGCTTGAATCTACAGGAGCCACACACTCTTTTGTTTTTATGAACCTCAGGCATCAGAGAAGGGAGGGGAAGAGGGCTGGAATGGAAATGAACTGATGGTCTAGAAAGCAGTGTTTCCATTGATGCTTTCTCTTCCTCTCTCCTTTGACATCATGAGGATATCTGCCATGCTAACGTGGGTCTGAAGGGATAGTTCAGTGGGTAAGAGCTCTTGCCGCACAAACATGAGGACTTGAATTTGAATCTGTAGCATCCATGTAAAGAACCACGCGTGTCTCTCACTCTAGTGCTAGGGGAAGGGCAGAAATAGGAGGAGGATCACTGGGGTTCCTTGAATACCTGCCTTCCTCCAGGACCCACTAGTGAGAGACCTTGCCTCAAAAGTTTGCCCTCCCACTTCAAGGCCCTGTCCTGGCTGCCTATTGTATGATGCTATGAATCTCTTAATAGTCAAAGAACTGAAGGGTCAATCTTCCCATTTAGAGCCCCCATCATATTGCTTAAAGCATGACACTATCTTAAAAAGCTGGGAACCAAAGGGTTTACATCTTTTTCCAGTCCATCATGGCTGCCCATCATGGCTGCCCAACATGGCTGCCCAACATGGCTGCCAGTGCTCTGATGTTAATTATTTTCCTAATGAAGCTCTTTTGGAGACTGAATTGCATCAGTTTATTTTCCATTCCACCTATGGCATTGTCTAATTTATCTAACAATTCTTTAAAAAGATTTTCTTTTTGTTTAGGAGTGTGTGGCTATGCAAATGTGAGTGAAGGTGCCTATGGAGGCAAGAGGTGTTGGATTCCCCCGGAAGCTGTAGTTATAGGTGATTGTCTGCTACCCAGTGTGGATGCTGGGAACTTAACTCGGGTCCTGTATTAAAGCATGGTATGTCATACTTTACTATTACTGCTGATGCATCTCTTTATCTACTATTATCCCAAAATCCTGGCCCACTTTCTTAGGGTGTTCATGAGTAACTCATGGTATGTTAAGCTTATAACAAACTATACAATCTTCATTCAAATCTGAGCTACTATATTATTGGTCCATTAACTTGGAGATCTGACTCTAAACTTGGTGTTGATGTTCTTTTGAAAGGGCCTTTTCAACAGCTTAGTTAATTGATGGATATCATCTTAGGGCATCACAACCTTTTGTCCTAGAGTTTTGTCTCTTTCGAGTTTCCATACTTCTTGAAGCTTACATGATTGGTCCCTCTCTTCATTTTCCACTGAGTCTCATTTTAAGGGGTGACTATGACAGAATGGATGTCTGCAAGGAGGTGCTATAAGCAATATAATTCTGGATACCTGTGAATACAACTCATGCAGTAGACCATTTCAATTCTCAAATAAAGTGCTTCTTTAGAAGCCCAGAAGTGACTATCATTAAAGAAAATAATTTTCTGCAAGAGGAATACATTCCTTTGTTAGTGAAACAAGAGGAGTTGGCCTTGGGGATTAGGGGATTTATGATATTTGTATAACTTATAATGCATGACTTTGAGAATAGAAAAACATTTATGAAGAAAGTGTGGCTACTGCTGACATTTCATTTTATAAACTCATTTCTTATTTGGCTTAAGCCCTGATTTATTATGCAGTTAAATACCCATGCATTGGTGCTGCCCCATAAGTTTAAAAGTAGCATTTTGTTCATTCCAAAATGACGAACATACCAAGCACACAGACATACATTTAGTACTTGAAAATTCCTCTTTTCCAAAAAAATGATAGAAAAGTTAGGTTGGAAAAATGCTTTAAAGTCCTTCTTAAATATTTTCACTGAAAATTTTGAGATGATGTACATTTGAAACACAATTTCTAACACCTAAAGGGTGAGGGATATGTTCTTGGTTTGATATAGCTGTGTCCCATAATATAAGAAACTTCTGTTCTTTACAAACCAGTTGGGAGTGGCCAGAGTTATAACAGGAAAACAGTCTGTGAATATTTAAGGATAAATATATTCAGTCTTCGGATTAAGAACTTTGTTTTACTGAAATAAAATTACATTCCTTTTTAAAACAAGCAGCCTAGACTTCATATAGTTTTGTTTAAACTATCAAGATACTTCTAGAATCTGATTGCTTCCCCTTGAGAGAAAAATAAGGTAAAGTTAAGAGTATGATATAATAAAAAGTCTTTGGTATGTTGAATTCCTAACTGGTCGAAGTACTAAATATAAATAACTCAGTGCTTAACTGTGTCTGGTCATCTTTATAGACCTCCTACTCTCTAAGGCTCCACGAACTTCACTGAGGAGAGAGGGGAAAGAATGCAAGTGGTAGAGGTTAGGGAGGAAAGCTATGAAATGCTGACTTTTGGACATGATACGAGTTCTGCACATCACAGTAGCTGTGGATAACCAAACAAGGCTTGCATAGGATAAAGCCAGCTTAAATTTCAACACCGATGAGGAAGGGGTACTAGCAGAAGGAGGGAGAGCATGTTCCTCTGAGCATATGACTGCTAATAGATTGCTCATGCCCTCAAGAATGGCCCTCACCATACCTTATGTGCATATAAGCAACACTAATTAGACTAGGGGGTTATTAATAACACAAAGAAAAAACAACATGAAGCCAGGAAGGGAGATGGGGGTATGAGTATCAAGGGGAGTTGGAGAGAGGCCCAGATGGATAAATATAATCAAGACATACATCTTATATAATTGTATGGAACTCTCAAAGAGTAGAAAATATAACGCTGCTTTAAAAAGTAGATGAGATTTGAGCATGCTTTAGTACACAGGGAAGGGCTATACGTCATGAAACATAACATGGACACAAAGGTGGCAATTTGGGATGGTGAATTATCACACATGCGAATGTTACGCTGTGGACACCATGAATTGATGTACAGAGATTGAGCACACACAAAGATCAGTAGATAGCATTCATGGGCTTCAGCTTCCCATTGCCAATTTGTCATCCTGAATAAACCCTGAGTTTTCCCTACTTTGGATGGGCAGCAGCCCCACTGAAGGTGTCTGGTTAGAAAATCACCGTGCCTCTTATTTGAAATTCATAGCCAGGAACTGTAACTTGGTTATTCTACTTCATGTCATGAGCTCTGAAATGTCCTAGGACATCGTTTGTACGTTCCTTTCTCAAATCCCGCATGCTTCTTAGTTCATCCTCATTCATATAAAACATCCCCTGTGTAATTTGATTCAGAGGTAAACCATGCTGATATCAAATAAGCTAAAACTGTCTGTCTCTACATGAGGAACTCAGTGTCCCGTTTCTCAGAACCAGAGCCATTTTTTTTTTTCTGGTTCTGAATTGATTTTCTTCCCAGTAGCCCCTTTAATCAGAAGCTCAAAGATCAGTCACAGGGGACATGGAGCTTTGAGGCACCTGTGCCAACACCTGCTGACAGCAGGGGTCACAGTTGCCACAGCTTAACAGAGGACCCCACAGTGCACAGAATAGCCAGCCTGTTTTGCCTTTGTGTTTAGATTTATAGGATAATGAGTATGGAAACCAGGTTTGGTTTGAGAATTCTCTCTGTGGCCATATTAAAAAGCTCAAAATCTCGCCTTTCCCCTTCTGAATATTTGCATAATTGGCTTCAAAATCCTTTTTTTCAGACACAAGAATTTTTTTTTTATTTGAAGACAGCTATGTTCTGAATGATGGTATTCTTTTAATCATCATCCGACTAGAAAGGGAGTCTCATTAGGGCCTTTAACTTCTTCTAATCAATGTTCTTGAAAGCAATTTTTTGAATAAATGAATTTCATATTTTACTGTGAGCTGAAATTTATTTCTCCCTTCTCCTTAGAAGGGATGAGTATGGGTTTTTGGATTTTCCATTTTGCATTAAGTATATAATTGCTAAGAAATTATTGTTGCAGATCATCTCCCAGTCATTTGGCTATCGATGGTATATGTTACATATATTTTACATTTAACTGGCATCTTTGCATCAGTTACTATAATACACTGGGAGAGCTTGTACCATATGGTGCAGAGTGTCTGACGCAACAAGTTGTGCATTAACTCAAGTTATTTTAGGAGATCAAAATGCCAGGTAAATATGTACAATATATGAAGTGGTAGAAATAACAAACAGATGGAATATTTGGAGCCATCGTGAGTTAAACTGCTACTGCGAACAGAAACTGGCTACATCTTCATAAGACCTACTTTTGATAGAGTTCATTATATTCATATATAGCCACTCTGGCCTTAAAAATACCCTCCCTAAACCCCAAACTGAAGACAACATGGCACATAGTCTTTTTCCAAATAAACATTTTTTGAAATGACAATTAAAAAAATACAGCTTTAGAGCGAATTACTATAAAGCAGTGAGAAGAGATTATTGCAATATTTTACGAGTGTGACGTTTATTGAAAGAAGGCAGACACAAGAGAGAACATGCCATGCATCTGTTTGTGTAAACACTGTTAACTTACAGGCGATTCCCTTCGGCTCCTCCCAGGGACCAAGCAATGGCTTCCGTCATCATCTGCCACCATTACCTGCCTCCGGGTGTGGGCAGCATATAAGAGGACTGCTCGCCACCCCAGTTCTCTCTCTGTTCCCAGCAGGTTTCTTTCTCTCCTTCCCATCCTTCTTTGTCCCTCCTCTTCTTTGCCTCTCATGGCTCTGTTCCCATCTGTCTGCCTGTCTACATGTCCACTAGTCTGCCTCTACCCCTTATCCAGGTCCTCACTTCCCCATCATCCCCCAAATAAACCTACTTATACATGCCACGCATCTCTGTAACCATCAAGACTGAAGTGTCCAATGATTCGAGAAGTCAGTCATGGCTTGTGTTTGTACAGAAATTTCAGGCTTTCCGGAATGTTCTCTGATCTGGTAAGATAGTGACTGTATACTATTCTGCGTGGTAGCTTGATTGATGGAAACTGAACAGTTGATATAGACGTGAACTGGGCTCTTTCAACACATGCATTGTACTCTCATGTAAAGTTAAAACACCTAGAGGTCAAAGAGGAGTTTATTATTGGCTGGAAGTTTATTTATAGTTGGAAGGGCTCAACACTGGGCAGTAGTTCTTGTTGGCTAGCTGTGTGGCCTTCAGTGTGCATGGCCACAGTTCCACTTTTGCCAGGTCTCTTTCTATTGTTCAGACTTAGTGTATCTTTTAAACTCATGGAGTACTTACAGATAAATTATGGTTGGTGTATCAATTTACAAGTTCTTAACAGTTAACTGGAGTTAATAGTAAAAATCCAAGCCCTTTGTGTAGGCAAGCTGTCTATTATGTGCCGGGGGCCGGGAGCCGACCCCCTCGCCCCCGGCTTGGGGGTGAGAGAAGGGGAGGGAGAGATGCAGCTGCTTCTTCTTTCTTCTCCTCCTCCCACCTTCAGGTTCTTCTCCGAGGCAGCCCCTATGCTACTGTAGCTGACCTGCAGTCAGCATCCTGGCCCTAAGACCAGTAAGGTGTTAAGTAAATAGCCTTGTGCTATCCTAAAAACTTCTTCTGAGGATAATGGGACTGCAGGCTAGGGTGATTAACACCTGTAGCCTAACAGCAGAGGATTAGGCAACGTGGCCTTTGTTCTATCTCAGCAGGAACTGCTGGGCTCTAACTTGCAGGAAGAAAAGACACTTTAGAAAAGTTACTATAGAGTTTATTAAGTGTAAAAAGTATCCTATGAAAGCTATCTGAGGGGAAACGTGGAAAGGTCCTGAGTGGGGAAGAAGAAAAGATTCTAACAAAGTAAAATTCTAAGGGAGAAAAATTCTAGGCAGGGGGAAAGGAAAGGGCGATGGGGTCTAACTAACTAATTCCTAATTCGCGCGCTCCTAATTCGCGCGCTCCCCCAACTCTTTGTCTTCAGTATTTATATGCCATTCAGAGTACATGATCACATGTTACAAAGTTCATCACAAGTTCACACCAAAATTCAAGTCATAAATTGAAATAGAAGTTTACAACACAGAATGTTTACATGAATACCCATTAGGAGTAATTATCTAACTAGACATTCATCACCTGTCTAGCTCTACAGGTTCGCAGAAAGTTTGAAACTATAACTTAAGAAATTAGTGAAGTTTTGTATAGATAAACCCAGGCAATATTTTCTCTTCTGTCCTGGTACCTATAATAAATTGTGGATTCCCTCTAGTAACCTAGGCTAATGGTTTTATGACCTCTTGGAATGTGCTCTGAGCAGGAGAAGGTCCAGTTACTATCACTCTTGGGGCAATTAACTGATAACACTCAGGAGACTGGCAGAGTTCTCATTGCAGTTTGACTATGCCTAAGGGACTTAATAGCAGTCCCGATATAAAAGAACTTAATAATCACTGATATAATTTTAGGAATTCTTATAGGATCATCATTAAGACTTAAGAAGTCATCTATTTGTCTATATAGTATCACTACAAGACAGTACATCTTCGTGGATCTGCAGAGATCTGCTACAAAGGGGTGTGCTATTGCTTAGTGATTGTTACATATGTTTAATAATAGTAATAATGGGAAAAGCATATTAATAGCAGGAATCTTTCCTAAAATCACGTCCACCACAGCCTTGCTAATGGGGCACACTCGTCGCAGATTATATAATAATCCGAGGCAAGCATTTCAGGATGATCATCTGCTCATTATTAGCTTGTCCCATTATGGCTCCCGACAATTATGGTCAAAGCAGGAACTGGAAGCAGCTTGGCTAAGTGTGGCATGAGTAGAGGCAGTGGAATGGTAACGTTGAGGTTTTCCACGAAGCATGCTGATATTCCATGATTTCTTTTGTCTGCATTCAGTCTTTGTCTCTAGTGCCTGCATTAGCATTTCCCTGAAATCTCTGAACACACACACCATAGAAACAACACTCACTCTTAATTCTGACCACTTCTTGCTTCCTATTCTCAGGCTGACCATCTTCCTTCTGGACATCCGCACTTACCCCCATTGCCCATGGAAGGCTGTGAAAGTCATCTGTAGATGCACCTCTACCCTGGTTGCCTGAGATGGACCCAGGACACCTCGTGTGATGTTTTGAGAGTTTTAATTTTTTTTTCCTAATTAAATTTGGTCATGAGTCTATTGACAAGCTTTTCATGCAGACAATAAATAGTATCCTCTGGCTTCTGGGGTGTCTGTAGTTTCCCCAGTCCCATTCTTCAGGGCTACCATGCGTCCCCAGGAATCTCTATTATTTCTGAGGCATAGTAGTTAGTCACATTTTTATTTCTCTCACATTTTTATTTCTCTCTAAAACAGATTAATACAACTGAAAAAATAAAACAATATGGACTCTCCTGGCCAGCTTTATTGATAGGTATCACTTCATCTAGAAGAGAATAAAATATCTTTTGTAGAAATATTTGATAAGGAAGGGAGTTAAGTTATTTACAAAGCCTGTTTGGTTTATGGCTGGCTTTGAATAATCAAAGCAATCTCACCCTTTGTGGCAACAGCAACACATGAATGATTTGAATGGCAGAAACTGGAGTTTCCACTTGTTTGAATAAGCACTTGAGGACCTGAGGACTCATAGGTGAGTTACTTCCTTTTGCTCATTCCTTTCTCACTAATGTTTAATGTGAAATCACTCTCAGGATTAAGACTCATAAGAGCACAGCAAAACCTGCCCTGAGGTGTTGTTATTTTCTCAATATTAGTCGGAAGAGATTCTTCACTGCAGTCCATCAGCAGAGACACATTCTTGTTATCGAGCAGTCCCAGAGGAGACATAACTTCGCTTTTCAGAACTAACTGTATAAAGATGCAGTCAGATTCAGCAGGAGATGACAGAGCCACTTTCATGATGACTGACTTTGCCTCATTTTTACAAGATGAAACTAGAGTACTAGATAAAGACATGTTGGAGACAATGTCAGACATGCAGCAGACGTGGGCTGTTTGCTGTAAAGGGCAGGCATGATAGGCAAGGAGATGATATGTTTGCCTTTTACAATATTTTCTTTTCAGTATGAGATAGTTAAGGTTCTCATGGAAGTTCATGGTGCTTCATAACAGTGAAAGAATTTGATCTTAAACACTTGGGTGCTGGAATACAAAACCATACTTAAAAGAGGTATGAAATATTATTAAACTGATTTCCTGGTGGCTTGGTTATTTAGGTTGGTGGCCATGATAAATAATGTATTTATTTAAATATACTATTGATGTTTGAGGTCATTGTACCGTGAGGAAATTTTCAAAGTATTGTTTGAAAGATATATTATGCTTCTAAGAATGCTGGATTGATACTTTTCAGTGCTTAAAATTTAATGAAGATTAAGTAATTAATTGTACTATTATAATTTATTTAACAAATATTTATTCATTCATTTACTCGAACTCATTTAGTGTTATTTTAAGTGACTTGATGCATGCCACTGTAGGCAACATAGATGTCTAAGAAATCATTTATGTGCTTTAGACATTTATGACTTCCTAAGTCCAAATGAAATTCATGTTGGAACTGGTGCCTCAGTGCCTTGCTCTGAAAATCAGTCCTTGCTGTCAGGAAAAAGAAGGAGGATGTTGAACTGAGTCTTGAAGGATAGGTAGTAACAATGAGGACTTGAATAGTAGCTAGTGATGCTGAGGACATTCTGAGAGAGCAAGAACCAAGGGCAGAGAGCAGACCAGGAATCCTGGACAGAGATACTTCTCATTATTGGTGTGAAGATGGCAAACATTCCTTAGTTTTGT
Source organism: Arvicanthis niloticus (assembly GCF_011762505.2). Taxonomy (NCBI): domain Eukaryota; kingdom Metazoa; phylum Chordata; class Mammalia; order Rodentia; family Muridae; genus Arvicanthis; species Arvicanthis niloticus. The sequence continues at coordinate 36,604,918 of NC_047677.1, forward strand.
AAATAGATGGTAACCTCACCCTGTTTTAGGCGCTATGACTTTTCAACACAGTAGGTCTATAGAAGGCAAAAGATTCACAGCAACCATAGATGAGTGCACCCTGTTCTTTTGAATTTCTTTCATGCAGTCCGTTTCCCTACAATGATTACCTACTCAGGAATGGATGTCTGTCCCCACTAATACAGTAACAAGTATTTCCTGGGATCGGAAGTGGACAGATTGTAATGAAACCTTTGCGTAAGAGCTAGTGCTAGACTGCTGACAGCTTACAGCTAGCTGTAGTAAGAGGTGGAGAAGAGGGGCTGAGATGACCACGTTGGTGTCAAAGTGCTTGACTTACAAGTACAGATACTTGAGTTCAATTCCTAGAAACTTTGAAAAAAAAAAAAAAAAAAAGCTGGTCAAGCTTGAATTCATGCCATGAGAGGGAGCCCACCCCTGACACTGTTGATGATATTCTGCTATACTTGTATAAATTTCATCAGAGGGGCTTCACCCAGCCACTGTTGGAAGCTAATGTAAAGACCATTAGCTGAACATTAAGTGGAGCATGGTGCATCCTGTGGAAGAGGGGGAGGAAGGGTTGCAGGAGCCAGAATGGTCAAGGAAACCTTCTAGAGTCAACAAACCTGGGCCCATAGGGGCTCACAGAGACTGAACCACCAAGAGAGCATGTATGGGATGGACCCAGGCTCTCTGTACATAAGTAGCAGTTGTGTAGCTAGGTCTTCATGTAGGACTCTTAAAGCAGGAGCAGAGTCTGTCTCTGACTTCACCTGCTTTGGATCCCATTCCCAAGACTGGGCTGCCTTGTCTAGCCACAGTGGAGGAGGGTGCACCTAGTCTGGCTGTGGCTCGATTTGTCTTAGACTGATAAATATGGGAGGCCTCCCTTTTTCTGGGGAGAAGGAAAGAGGGGTGGATGAGGTGAGAGGGAGGGACTGGAATAAGAAGAGGGAGGGGAAGCTGTGATCTAGATGTAAGTGAATAGCTATATTTATTTAATAAAATAGTAAATAAGTAAATAAAGTGAGTAAATAAATAAATGAAATAAATAAAAAATAAACAAAAAATGGGCTTGTAGTCCTGGCTTGAAATACCTGTTGATTGCTGGTCAGGCAAAACACATAGTCTACTCAGTGAATTCCAGAGCAGTGTGGGGGTAGGCAGAGAAGGACGGGGCTGAGGAATGACCTGCAAAATCATCCTCTGGCTGAAGACCTCCATACTCGGGAGACCCTTCCTCAAGCCTCCGGAATCGCGACCACCCAAAAATCACAAGAAACCATACCTGGATGCAGTCAGCAGAGGTTTATTAGGGGAGGAGCTGGCGGTCAAAAACGACAAGCTCTTTAGCTCCAAGAGCAGGGTTTTTGGCCCTGAGTGATGGGTACCGGGGTCTTTTAAAGAGCAAAACCACAAACCAGGGGAGTGGGGAGGGGGTAAGAGGTTGCCAAGGATACATAACATGAGAATAGTGATACATTCCAAAGAAACCCACCCTAAAAGGTTAATGGCCATGGAAATTACCCAGTACAATCATTTTCTCAAAAATGTGGTTTCACCAAGTCACTGCCCTACCTTGTCATTTATCAACTATTTATTCTCACTAGCTCCAGCTGTAAAGCCACAGTCCTGTCATTGTGTTTTTACCACCTGAATGACTTTCACTCCTTACAGCCAGTTCCTGGAACTGGCCTGGCTTGTTTCAGAGAAAATTTTCCATGTCCCTAAAAGAACTTGAAAGGCATCTATATATGTATATATTCTATAAAAATGATTTTTATAATTTTTCATTCTTCAATGTTAGTAAAGCAAACAAAGAAAGGAGAAAAGTGAGAAGGAAAGATGGAGGTCAAGCCTGAATGATACCCAGCATCAAATGTTTTCTATCTTGTCCAGTGATGCCTCATCTTACCATGTGATGTCAGTGAGCTCACAGGTCTCCGATGTGTACAACTGAAGCAGCTTGAGCAGTGAGCATCGTTGTGATGACTGGTAGTTTCTACTTATGAATAACCCTCCCTCACATCTCTCCGCTCTGCCTCTACGTTTTAAAAACAGATTTATTTATTTTATTCATATGACTACATTATAGGTGTCTTCAGACACACTAGAAGAGGGCATTGGATCCCATTACAGATGGCTATGAGTCGTTATGTGATTGCTGGGAATTGAACTCAGGACCTCTGGAAGAGCAGCCAGTGCTCTTAACCGCTGAGCCATCTCTCCATCCCGGCTTCTACTTTTGAACACAACCAAAAATTAAATCCCCAAAGTCAGGACACACCTATTTTCTTTCTCTTTGGAAGGAAATGCTTACTTTCCCCTTTTCACTTAGCTCCGCTGAGTCAGGATTTCTTCATTTAGTGACTGCAGGTCAATAGACACCTCTTGAAGCATCCTTGACTCTGTCATGCAGCAGACAGAAGGCAGCAATCCCTCTGGATGAGCATGCCATCAGCAAGGTCTCAACAGCTTGCCTCCCTTCACTGGCTGCCAAGTCGCCTTCTGGTTGAATGATCAACTTGGAGACCTGGGTAGAGCAGTTATCCTTAGTAGTTTTCTTCATTTTTTTTTCTGTCAGCCCATTATCCTTAGAAGAGGCAATCAATCCTGACAGGTATGCTGAGATGGGCAATCTCTGCCCACTAGGAAATGATAGTTGCAGACACTATGCTGGGGCAGGTGCCAGGGAAACAACTTACCCTCTGGTGGTAACTTCTGTAGGATAACGGAACCTCCAAAATCCCTCTAACTAGGAAAGGAATTATGTAGGTGACTAGCATAAGATGAGTATTTCCCTTTAGCATCTCGTGATTTTTTCTACACAGTTACTGTATCACCACATAAGTGCGTCATTTGTGACAGGCTGTGTTTATGAATCATAAGCATGGATTTAAGCTTTCTTTTTCATGCAAATCATTTGGGTGAAGTAACATGTATCTTGTTCACTAAGAATTAACTTGACTTCTATCGTTTTTTTAAAGGCAATCGTAAACACAGTCTGGGAAGTGTATAGATAAAGGAGCAAACGTGGTGAAAGAAGTTGATTTCAGGAGGATGTTTAAAGTCATCAGTGACTGATACTTATTGTTGGCACTACTATTTAGGAAAACCTGAGGGGAAAACAGTTTAATCCAGCCATTCATATGCAAGGAAGAAAGACCTTCTAATGCTGGGAATTGCCTGGCTGCCACCTACCCAGCTCAGCAGCTCTGCTCTGCTTCAGATAAAGCATGCCATGGGTTACTGCTCAACAGCCTCTGCTCTCCTCCCACCTCCCTCCACCCCCCCTTTTTTTTTTCTGAAGGAAAGAATCACCTTCAAGGTTCATTATCCTCATTACAGCATGGTCAATACCTACAGATCAAAGGCTTCCTACAAGCAACTTTCATCAGAAAAAAAAAAGACGCCTCTGCACAGTCCTGGAGCCAAGCGGGTCCCCCACAGTGCTGTGAATGATCCGAGGGGACCCTTCACTCTGTGTCCCTACCAGAACTAACCTCTCTTATTTCAGCCCCAGTCCCTGAAGTCAGACCTTTCCTGTACAGCTCACTGACTTGCATGTGCCCCAGGATAGCTGTGAGAATGCACTTAGAACATTTTGAGAGTGTTTTGTGATTTTTTTTTTTAAAAGTAACTCAATAGTATGGCCGAGTATGAACTTTGTAGACGATATTGCTTTCGTTGCAATGTCAAAAGTTTGGACATGCTTACTTGATCCTATGCACAGCTTCCCCTTTTCTTTTGAATTCAAAGCCTAGATATTTCTGACTAGCTAGCTGTCTTTCTACCTTCTGAAGTGTGTGGTGGAGGTAACCAGAAGGAAGGAGGGGCTGGGCTTCAAACACTGATTTCAGTATTTAGTTCAGTTCTCTAAGGTGATCTTCATTACTTGTGTCTCATTCTCATTCTCGGTAAAGCAAGAGGGAATCTCCATCGAATGACTGCTTAAGAAGTAGATAAAATGGAGGCTGGAGAGATGGCTCAGCAGTTAAGAGCACTGGCTGTTCTTCCAGAGGTCTGGGTTCAATTCCCAGCAACCACATGGTGGCTCACAACCATCTACAATGGGGCCTGATGCCCTCTTCTGGTGCACAGATGTACATGCAGATAGAATACTCATACATACAATAAATAAAAATAAATCTAAAAAAAGTAGATAAAATGTAGATGGTCTAAAATAGATTGTAGTTCTCTTAAAGTTCTAGAGATGTGAAAACAGTAGTTGCAATTTCCTCATATGGGAAAGTTTTTGTTTTTTTTTTCTGTTTTTTTTTCTTTCAGGGTGTCTAATTGTTATTTCATAATTAAAAAAAAACCACATGGCTTGGTTGTACACTTGCTAATGAGCAAACGCACTTGAAGAGTGTGTGAAGAATTCACCCACTGCTTCATATCCATTTAAATAATTACTCTAGGCTTTGTGGAATCTCCAAGATTAATCTTGTAGAATAAACTTGCCAACATGAGATTTAATACACCCTCTAAGAAGATTTGAACAGGTTCCATCCAGTAATCGCTACCAGTACACAATGAAGTAAAAGACCTCATGTTAAGAGAACAGTGCTGCCTCTCAGATAAGAATAGTTGGCATTTCATGACCAGAACAACATCTTCAGATGCTAAATACTGAAAAGCTGTAATATGAAAGTAATAATAATACTAACAACAGTATATAATAATAATAATAATAATAATAATAATAATAATAATAATAAACAACCTAAGACTATGTCATGTGGCATAAAAAGGAATGTGAGTTTGTCAGAATAATGAAATTCTAAGAAGATAAATTTGGGTCAATTTTAAGTCACTTAGTTCTCACAAAGCTTTGCTTGGAATCTAATCTAGCTCTTCCTGGACCTGCCGTAGATCCGGGGCTGTGAATCTTGATCAAGTGATTTAAGAGCAGATGGGTGGCTTAGATGAGCTTCAGGATTTATTATCCAAAGAGAAGCCTGAGGCTAATGGGAGTGAGATGGGCATTAGATTCATCTATCACTTTCCTTCACCTGGGGAATTAGAATCATAAATGTGCATGTCGTAGTGTCTCAGGAAGAACATGATGTCCCCAGCTTGGTGAGACTGGGGGACAGTGGCCTGGACTCAGGTCTCACTAATCACCACACATCAATGATTTTAAGTAGATCTTTGAGTTTTAGCTTCTGTCATTTCTCTAACAATCTATTTATTTATATGGGTTGAACCTTGCCTCTTCGTAATTCATTCTTACATTGAATAAATCCCCACCATCCCAGATAGAAATTTGAAGGGTCCTTACAGACATGATCAAGTCTAGGTGAAGTAATTAAGGAAAGGCCTTAAGTTGGGAGAGAGATATGCCTTCAGAGAGCAAGGTATCTAGCCAGCAAGCCAAGGGGAGGGGCTGGAGCAGATCTGTCAATCATAGTTCTTGTCACAAACCAATGTAGCCAGCACTCGGACTAGACATCTATAGACTCTGACTCCATCCATGTTTGTCAGATATGGTACCTCCTTTCCGGCTTCTCTAACGACAACTCTGGGAAGCCAAATGGACTTGAAAGTATTACCTGTGTTCTCTTAAGTCTTAGTTGTCTCCATGATAAGGTGGGGAGATTCAAGTAGAATATTTGGAATATTATGTGATTCCTAGATTGACAACAAGCTTTGAACAAGTTGCCTTCCATGTCTGCCTTGCTGTTTTCCGTTGTGAAATGAATGTTACACTGGAGACCTTCAGGCTTGGGGCTGAGACCGAGTTAAAGGTGTGCAAAGCTCGCCTAAGCCTATCTGGTTGCTGATGCTCAATAATAATTATCCATTTGCAGAGGGAATTAAATGTTATATACAAAGCCCAGAACAGTGCCTGGTGTGGAGTACATGCCAAATACTCCTTCGTTACTAATGTCATCGTTACTAATCATATTAGGTGGTTTGGATTTAAAAGACTGAAAATGTCTCATTTAAAATAAAAATGTGAGAATTCAATATTTATTAGAGACCATAGTGGAACAAACCATCTGACAGTTTTTCCCCAGTGTCATAATAGCTTCAAGTGTTAAGAAAAATACTCCACGCAATGTTTTCTTGTCTTTGAACTCAGTCACACTCGTATTTTTGTTTTTAAGTATTTCTTTAAACAGACTTGTCATGTTTTTACATTCCATTTGAACTTTTCAGAAGTACTATTGTACTTTTAAAATATCTTCAATACTGTAACACAGAGGAGTTGGTTTTCTTTGCTTTTTTTTAGTTTTACTTTTTTTTTTTTTTTTTTTTTTTTTTACTGATTTAAAAAAAAATTCTCCCTTCCCGAAAGTAATATGAAAATTGAAAATATTCTCGCCCACTCTTACAGGATGTCTGGCAAAATTAAAATATCACGACTTTCATGATTCATTAATATGATAGTCTCTTGAATCAAGACAAAATAATTCTCAGTGACTTGAGGTATCAAAAGAGAACTGACATTTTAAGCTGTTTCAGAAGCAACCGAAGAATATTGCTTTTGGTGGTTGAAAGAAGTTCTTTCAAAAATTCTCAGTTTTATTAGTTAAGGAATCATGGGTCTGGAGAGACGGCTCAGTGGGTAAAAACACTTGGCTGCGTTTGCAGAGAAATTGGGTTCCATTCCCAGCAGCAAGAGTGGGTTTCCCATAAAGGTCTCCACTCCAGTTCCAAGGTACTTGACATCCTTTCTGGCCTTCATTGCTTCATATCTGTACACTCACACACACACACACACACACACACACACACACACACACACACACACACACACACAAAATAAAGAACTCTTTTCTAATGAAAATTATAATCTAAGATGTCCCAAGCTCAGACTCTAAGAAGTAGGCTGTGGTATATTGTATAGTCAGTGGGTGCTCAAAAAGATCCACTCTCAAACACAATGGAGAATAGCGGCTGTCCCTCCTCCCATTTCCTGCGCATGTGCACACGTGCATGCTGGGAGCAGACTAGAAAGCCACCTAGGCGGTGGAAAAGAGCCAATTCTTTTGTGGTTCATTTGACTGTGTAGTGCTCTTATTATTTTAAACAAAGAGCTATAATCAGACAGGGTCACAGGCTTAATAGCCTTGAGTCATCCAGGGTCAGTATAGGTTGAGGAGTTGTGTGTCTCAGAATAGAACACCAAGGAGAAGAAACCATTACCTGACCATGAATGAAATACAGCTTTGGCTAGCGTTGTAACTTTGAACAAAAGGGATGAGCCAGTGCCAAACTGCATTCTGGCAGGGAGCATGTTGGGATAATGCCTTCACATATTTGTGTTCCTATTTTCTGTTGTCATTCCGAGTCTTCTAGTAGACAAATACTGGAAGCCAGATAGCAAGGGAGCCTTTTGACACTGTCCAAGGAGATCCTCTTCCTAAAGTGCAAAATCAGAACAGGCAGCTATCTTGAAAGACAGCCCGATAGCAAGTTGTATGTACAATTTTTTTATTAGTCCAAACCCAAACTGATGCATATGAGACTGGATGACATGTTGCTTCGAGAAGCCATCATTATTACTTAAGCACCCAAACAGTGCGTTGCATGTATTCTTTTATTCTCAGTCATAAATTTGATCCACAAAATTAATCTTTGTACCTTCTGTTCAAATGTTAGTCTCTTCACGGGCTATTGAATATAGTGCAGTGTCTGTTGTAGCTTAGCGACAAGCTGACCCCCACATTTGCATACTCTGAGTAGAATCACTCAGAGAAGACAGAAAGCCCCTGGTATCAGATCTACCACCATCCTTGGATGAGGTTGGAAGAGACAGATGATAAAAATGATACTTTGTTGAGGAAAGAGATGGGCGTGCAGTTGAGTGACAGACTGAGCATCAATATTGTATTAATTCTCTCTGTTTTCTTAGTCATCATATCAGATTGATTATTCTAGCCTTGGTAGCTTGACACAGAACTGCTGGGAATACTTAAAGCTAACCATCCATATGTTAAGTGGTTAAGTGTGGGACTCTAGAGTCCCATTGTGACTGTTTAACTTGCAGCTCAGCTAGCTAGCGGTGCAGGCTTGGGCAGTGCTCACCAGTTTACAGCGCCTGATTCCTTAGATGGATTTAAGACTATTGCCCTCATGATATTTAATAACTATGTAAATGTAAAAATGTTTACTGTATTTTTTTGATGCATAAAATAATTTTCTAGTTTGGATTGTGATGACTTAGTTCCATGGACTGGATGACTTATAAACGAGAGTTCTTACAGTTCTGGAGGCTAGCAGTGTGAATTCTGACTTCTTGTATTCTTTTTTATTTGGTGACTGTAGAACATGATAGGTTCCTGTTCACTTCTTATGAGGATGCTAATAGCAGCCATGAGGGCGCTGCCCTCCTGACTTTAAATATTTTTCATTTATATAAATATATATCTATTTAATATTTTAAATATTAAAAACATGTTTTTAAATATTATCACAATGAATTTAGGATTTCAGCACAGAAACTGTTCATTGCAAATGATAACCTCAAGAATGAACAGGGCTTATCACTAGGAATCTGTGATTAGTATATAATTAGAGTTAATGTTTGGCTTATGCTAACTATAAGGATATCTTCACTAACATGAGATTATATGGAACATAGAAAATAGTGCCTATCTTTGTGACATCATAGAGTATAGTAGCAGGAAGAGAGAGAAAAAATATAGGGTGGAGAGGGAAGGAAACCTTTCCCAGTTAAAGAATTGTAACCATTGCTACCTACAAGTTGACTTAACTCACCTCTCAGTCAAAGGATAGAAGCAGTATTCTTCATTACAATGTTATAGAAGTTTAAAGCTGAGACACAAACTGGAATTACTCTGGGGAATAGATACAGAGATGGACTCATGAGGAAAACGGGGTGTAGAAATTCTTCTGCTATCAGCCAGGCAGCTTAGGTTGAAGGGCTGGTTCCGTCGTTACCCATGCTTCCTGTAAGCCATCTTGTTTTCTTTCTGAAATTCAGCTTTCTCTCATGTGCACATTGAGTTGTTCAGAAGTAGCACTTCTCAGATTATCTTCTTGGACAAATTGGTTTCATAATTAGTCAAATCTGGGGACAGTGCAGTGTGCCTCTCCTACCCAGGAGCTCCTGAAGTATCAGCTCTCATTTAAAATTCTTACTGGCTTTCGGAGACCTCCCGTTCTGTAGGATGTCTCTCTACTCTGGAAGTTGTTGAGTCATGGAGACACTTTCTTTTCCTTTATTCCCATTGACCTGGTTTTGCTTTTTCTGTCTGTGGTTTGGGGTCCTAATACAAAATAAATCATGGCTAGGTTCAGTGCCCTGCAGTGCTCCTGTGTTTTCTTCTGTGGACTCATAGCTATTGGTCCTACAGTTAAGTCTTGATTTTGAATTGATTTTGTGTATGAAGGGGGTTAGGACCTTGTTTCCTCTTCTGGATACCAATAGTTTCTTCAGCACTGTTTGTGGAGATGGCCCTTCCTACAACATATATTCTTGATGCTTTTGTTGAAAGTTACTTGGCTGTAAATATATGGTTTTATTTCTAGGTCTCTGTTGTTACTATTGGTTTATTTGTGTATTTGTATGCAAGCACTATGTTTTAAAATTATTTCCTTAGTTTTGAGATTATTGTAGTTACACCAATTCTCCCCCGCCCCCCACCCCATCTAACTCCCAACAAATCCTCTCATTTACCCCTCCTCACTGTCTTTTAGTTCTCCATATTGTTTTGAGTCAGGCAGTATATTATAGACTTTTTGTTACTTTTTTGACAGAGGACCTGGCAGAAGCAACGTAAGGAAGAAGAACCTTGTTTTGGCTCATGGTTCAGAGGGTTACAGCTTCAATTGTCACACCTTGATGGATCCAGAAGTGGGTCTGCTCTGAAATGCACAAGACCTTCCCTATGTTTTGTGTTTGTCAATCACATCCCATGTCCAAAATGATCCAAAGCCTCTCAAAACAGCACAAATAGATAGGGACCAGCCTGTGGGATACATTGCACATAAATATCTAAAAGATATTATGTGCAATATAATAAGATATTATGTGCAAAAGGTAAAGTGATGTCTTTAGCTACCTTGTTGTTGTTGTTAAGGATGGATTCCTTCAGCTACTTGGGGGTTGTGGTGGTTTGAGTAGGTATAGCCCCCCGCCCCCCAGACTCATAATAAGAAGGGTAGCCTGATTCCATGACAGGCTTCAAATTGGCAGTTAAGGAGATTAGGCCTAAATCTCTGTTTCCAAGATCTGGGCAATTTCAGGCAAGTCCAGGTCTCAGAAGCTAACCTACCACCTGGCCCGAGGCAAGGACAGTAGGTCAGCAGCAATTTTTAGACTTCCTCAGCTACTTCTTTGGCCAACAGTTTCCAGACCTCCCAGCAAGTTTTTAGCCCCTACACCCAGATAATGGAATATCCATAGAGATGGACCCAACAGATTAACATAGAGGTCACCTACCCTGGAATTCCCTTATGTGCTTTAAATCAGGCCTGTAGGCTCACTTGGGAGTCTCTTTATCTTGGTAATGGAAAGACCCCAGCATACTGGACTACTGCAGAATAAAACACTTGGTTACATACTATTTGAGTCTCGGGTGTCATTCTTAGGTAAATTATAGACCCTTACAATGCGTTTGAATGCTTGGCCCATAGGAAGTGGCACTATTAGGAGTATGACTTTGTTGGAGTAGATGTGGCCTTGGAGAAAGTGTGTCACTGTGGGTGTGGGCTTTGCAGTCTTCTATGCTTAAACTACACTCAGTGTGGCTACTGTCTTCTTCTGCTGCCTGCAGATCAAGATGTAGAACTCTCAGCTGCTTCTCTAGCCCTGTTTGCCTTCATACCATGATAATAGACTAAACTCCTGAAACTGTGAACTAACCCCGATTAAATGTTCTCCTTTATAAGAATTGCCATGGTTATGGTGTCTCTTCATAACAATAAAGCCCAAACTATGATAGAGTTCTTTCAGGGTTTTATAAGAACAAGTATGTCAAAGTAATACCTGAATTTCATGTCTATTGTAGAATGATTTATATAAACAAGACACAGAATCAACAGAAGTGCCAATCAATAGAACTGACAAGGAAACTTTGATATGTGCAGATACATAGACAGTGGGATAATAGGAAAAAAGAATAAAATGCTGTCATTTCTGGCAACATTTAGAGGTCTGAAGGAATTTATGATAATCACAATAAGCCAATCATGGAAATGTAGATACTGCATAACTTCTGTCTTAGTTAGGGCTTTACTGCTGTGAACAGACACCATGACCAAAGCAACTCTTAAAAAGAACATTTCATTGGGGCTGGCTTACAGGTTCAGAGGCTCGGTTAATTATCATCAAGGCAGGAAGCATGGCAGCATCCAGGCAGGCATGGTGCAGGAGGAACTGAGAGTTCTATGTCTCCATCTGAAGGCTGCTAGCAGAATACCGACTCCCCGGAAGCTAGGAAGAGGATCTTAAAGCCACATGGTGACACACCTACTCCAAGAAGGCCACACCTACTCCAACAGGACCACACTTTCTAATAGTGCCATTCCCTGGGTTGAGCATATACAAACCATCACAACTTCATTTATAGGGAAATCTGAAAAACTGATTTTTACAGAAATAAAGAATAGGACAATGTCTGTCAGAGTCAGGGGTATAGGGAGAGGGGGATGTCAGGACAGTTTAATCAATAGGCACAATGTTTCAGGGAGGTAGAGTGTTCAGTAGTGCTCTAACAGGGTGGCAGTAGTTAATAAACTTTTGTTTATTGATTATAGATTGACTCACTGTACCTTTAAAATGAGCTACAAGTATGAAAATTAGAATATATTTGTTAATAGTCCTAATAGATCATCATACAATATGTGTGTGTGTATAAAATCAACCACATTATACCATAAATATTGACAATTATTATAAATGAAAAATTCTTTAATTTTATTAAGACAAGGAAATCAAGTAACATTAGAAAAAAAGAAAGGGTCACTTTTTGTTGGTTTTACTCCATTCTTTTAAGTTCATTTCCCCACAAAACCTTTTTCTCTCATTTGATATCTATTAATCTTCTATAAAACTACTAATAGATTGAGAATTTTCACCATCTCTATATTCTAGATTCAGTTCTTGAACGTGAATTTTTATGACATGAATTTTGGTTCTTATAAACTCAGATGTAAAAGCTAGCAGAGGAAATGTTCTTGCCGCCTTTCTGTAAGTGAGAAGGACATGGCAGGACAGCTCCTGAGCAATTAATTTCTCTTCCTGCCAAGACAGAAAGAAAAATAAGACCATTAAGTTGGATTCCATGGAGTGAAGCAGAACCAGTTTTCAGTTGCTCTATGGCATACAGCATGGAATTCTTAGAAGACTGTAGGATGACTGAATGTGTATGTGTTTGAATAAGTTATCCTCAATGAACGTAGAACACACTGAATAAAAGGTAGGTTCTTTCAACTACAGCTTTAATTTTTCAGGTGTAGATACTTAAGAAGAGAATTGTTGCCATGGTGATGGAAGCAGACCGGTCCACTTGTCATTTGAGAATGGCTCTTGTGTTCAGAAACTGTTGTTTTGAATCATTCATACTATTAATTGATCCCAGGGTTGGATTCAAAGTCTCATAATGAAAGGAAATAGGTTCACGGTACTAGACTCCATTTCTGCCATTTTGGTGTTTTGCCTAATAAGTAATAGAATAGTGTCTATCTGAGACAGTTGTTCTAAGGTGGGTGCAGCAGTATGCTCCTACAATCCTAATACTTGGGGGGCTGAGGCAGGCAGAGAATAAGTTCAAGACCAGCTTGTGTGCTATGTAGTAAGACTCTGTCATAAAACTCAAACAAAACAGAAACTGATTTATATTCTTTATTCCATTGATGAATTTGCAATTATTCTTGTTGTGTTCTTGTCTCGAGAACACAACACTCCAACACAGGTGCAGGCATAATTGTCTACCTTCTTCTTCAATTCTGTGATTCTTCATTTTCTGTATTTTAATACTGAGTTATCAAGTGTATATGGATTTATAATTTTTCCATTCCTTGGTCTTGCTTCCACCCCACCATGGAGAATAGTTTTGGCATGTTGGATGTCTTCTCATCACTCAGGTAAGATACAGTGGTTTGTGTGCCTTGCTTAAAAGGCAAAGTAAGTAGACACAGCTGTTTTTGGATATTTGCAATAAGGGCAACAAAGATAGTCATTATGTATTGGATGATTTCTGTTGTGGAGAAGTGATACATACATGATCTTGAACCATTTCAATATCCTAATGAATAGACAATGTTATCATCCACAAACTCAGAGAGAAATGGTAATTTTCCTAAAGTTTATCAAGTTGTAACTGTGGTTCCAACCCAGGGCTGCCTAGTGTTGTCCTCTTGTCACAGTTGACCAAATCACACTGTGAGTACAAGCACATCCTCAGCCATGTCCACTGTCACAGGAAGGTTCAGCAAGTCTATGTTGCAGAGATCTCCCATGAGCACTTGCAAAGAATACCTACCCCAGGATAGAATGTGCCATAAATGCCAGTGGTATCAATAAAGTTCCTAGATCTCAAGTTTTATCTAATTGTTCCTTTAGTTACACAGAAAGGAGAATTAAAATATGAAATATTCAACTCCAACACAGGTGCAGGCATAATTTTCTACCTTCTTCAATTCTGTGATTCTTCATTTTCTGTATTTTAATACTGAGTTATCAAGTGTATATGGATTTATAATTTTTCCATTTTATGTCTTAGTTAAGGTTTCACTGCTGTGAACAGACACCATGACTAATGCAAGTCTTATAAAGACAACATTTAATTGGGGCTGGCTTACAGGTTCAGAGGTTAAGTCCAGTATCTTCAAGATGGGAACATGGCAGCATCCAGGCAGGCATGGTACAGGAGAAGCTGAGAGTTCTACATCTTCATCTGAAGGCTGCTAGCAGAATACTGGTTCCCAGGCAGCTAGGACAAGAGTATTAAGGCCCACACCCACAAGGCCACACCTACTCCAGCAAGGCTACACCTCCCAACAGTGCTGCTCCAGGGTCAACCGTATACATATGATGGTCACTGTGTTCTACTGAACTGACTGGTTCCTGCCATGTTACTTAACATCTTCTGTAGTACTGACACAGCGTGTCTAGCTCATTCATGGCTGTAGTCTGTATGTCTTTTCTATTTCTATCCATTACTTTCTACCAGCTTCTGTGTACTTTGCAAAATAGCACATAGTTAAGTCTTAGTCTTTATTTTGTTGGACAGTTTCTGCCTTTTGTACAGGATATTGTTTTCATTCATATTGACTCCAAGTGTTGCCATCTTTGGATTTAAATATTTCACTTTATTTTTTATGCATGTTCCATGCTAATGTTTTCCTCTTCTATTTAACAAATATTAGTTTCTGTGCAATTTTATTATTCTGTTGGTTTTAAATGATATTGTTTGGGTTCTTACTTAGAGGTTAGGGTATGAATTATAATATATATTTTGTCTTATTAGAATCTTCTCTGGTTAGTCAGTGACAAAGTTTTTGATAAACCATGTCAGCTCTACCCCATTACCACTTCCATTAATTCTCTTTTATTTTATGGTAATATAAAGGTTGTGCTATTGATATCTCTGCTATAAATATAATCTAATTATGCTATAATTATTGCATTATAGAAACTTCAGGGTTTTTAAGAACACCTCAGAAGGAAAAATAAAAAATATATTTATATGCTACTTTTTAGTTATTTCCACTTACAATGTTCTTCCCCCCCCTTTAATAAAGCTTTAATAATAATAAAGCTTGAACTTATCCTGTACTGTCTTTTACTTTCAGCTCAGAAACTTTTCTTGGTGTTTCCTGGAAAGCCGAGATGTTAGACATGAATTATCTCCATTTTTATTTATGTATGGCTCTCTTTCTTTCACCTTCATGTTTGAAGGATCGTTTTAATTTGTTGACAGATTATTTTTTTTCTCCCAGCATTTTGAATTTGTCATTCCCTCCACCTTTTAGCTTCCAGTTTTCTAATGAGGAATCAGCCATTAATCATACCGCCGTTTCTGCACCGCGCCACAAGACCTTTCTCTTGCAGCTTTTGTAATTTTCTCTGTCTCTCAGGCTTCGCAGCTTAACTGTGGTTTTGTGGACAGATACATTCTTTTGTGTTTGTTTGACTGAGTCCTTGAAAATTTGCCATGTTTAACTTTTTAAAAATTAAAGCTAGTTGTCTTTACTTTTTCTTTTTTAAATTTACTTTTTGTTCTTACCGTATTTGTTTTTGAGGCACCATCTTCATACATGGTCTACGCTGGACTTGAACTCAAAATCCTGCCATCACTTCCTGAGTGTTGTAATAACTACTGTGGCTGACTGTGTTCAGCTTCAGTCATTGTTTGTTTCTTTTTAGAAAAGAGTTTGTTTAGGGCATGGGGAAGGGAGTTAAAGAGAGAAAGAGAGAGAGAGAGAGAGAGAGAGAGAGAGAGAGAGAGAGAGAGTAGAGGAGTAGAGGCCAGCCATGAACACGTGGAGAGAGGAGGTGGGAGGGGAATGGGGAGAGAAGGGACAGAGGGTAAGAGAGTTAGAGAGCCATTGTTTCTTTAAAGAACATTTCTTATTTCTCTTTTTCCTTTCATTCTAGCGTTGCTGTTACATTCACATTGGCACGTTGGGATTTGTCCCACAGTCTTCTGAACTTGTGTTCAACGTCCCTCACACTTCTTTACTTCCTGTTTCTCAGATCAGGCGACTGCTTTGGGGGTAAATCTGCATTAATCAGAAGCTAGAAACTGAGTTTCACTATGGAAGCTGCATTTTCTTTTACTTACTTTTTTTCACACTTCCTTTTGGAAGAGCTCGGTTGTTAGCATTAGTTTGGAGACATCCTAGGAACCTGCCAGGGAAGCAGACAGGTCATCTTCAGACCTCAGTTCCCTCTCTTTTTGTCCAAACAGAATCCCCAAGTCTCATCCAAGATTGCCAGCTATGGTCGCTGCTCTCTCTCTGCCCCCATTCCCAGTGCACTAAGCAGGTAGATCTTGGTGGAACATTCTGCTTTACACGCTCCTGTAGACTCCCTCAGCCTTCCCCCGTTTAACCTATTTTCATCTCTAGGTGTCAGCTCCCAAGAAACACATTCTAACCAGAACGCCCAGTAGTCACACCTGGCAGAATCTCAGAAGTATTCCACACCAGGCAACAAAGCCACCACACTCTTCTAAGAATCAGAGAGGACAACAGAAACCAAGGAACAGAAACCAAATACCAGCACTTAGAATTACAATATCCTGAGCCCAGATAACTAGACACCAGCATAAAACCACAATCAATAACAGCCAGGACAATATGTCTCCACAAAATCTCAGCATCCCTATTACAGTAGACCCTGAGAAATGCACTATAACTGAAGCACAAGGCAAGGATGTCCAAATAGCCTTTACGAATATGTTATAGGTCCTTAAAGATGAAGTAAATAAATACCTTAGAGATATCTGTGGTAACACAAACAGTGGAATAAAATGAAGGAAACCATTCAAGACTTACAAATGGAAATAGAGTAAATAAATAAAACCCCAACTGTGGCAAAACTGGAAATGAAATTTTAGAAACTTGAACAGGAACCTCAGAGGCAAGCCTGACTGACAGAATACTAGAGATGGAAGAGAAAATCTCAGTCACTGAAGACATGATAGAAGATATGAATACCTCTGTTAAAGAAAATGTTAAACCCAAAATGATCCAAGCACAAAGCATCCAGGAAATCTGGGACATTATGAAAAGGCCTAATACAGTAAAAAATGAAGTAAGAAGAAGAAACTAAGGTCAAAAGCACAGAAACTATTTCAACAAAATCATAGAAGAAAAACTTCCCAACCTAAAGAGGTACCTATTAAGGTACAAGAAGCATACAGAATACCAAATAGGCCAGACAAGACAGTCCTCATGCCATGTGATAATCAAAACATTAAATATAGTGTACAAAGAAAGAATATTAAAAACTGTAAGGGAAAAAGACCAAATAATATTTAAAGGCAGATAGATTAGATGAATACTTTATTTTTCAATGGAGACTTTAAAAGCCCAAGGGCCTGGACAAATGCGCTATAAACTCTAAGAGACCACATACTCAGAGTTGTACAAACTAATACTAAATGGAATCTTAGTGTATTTGGTTGGTTTCAACTGTCAGTTGGATACAACCTGGACTTACCTGACAAGAGTTACAGTTGAGAAACTGTCTGGATCAGGCCTGGCTGTGGAAATGCCTTGCTTGTTAGATATAAGAAGGCCCAGGCCATTGTGGGAGGCATCATTCCCTAGACAGGTATTCCTGCATGGTGTAAGAGAGAACAAAGCCATCAGCAGGTAAGAAACAGTTACATACATTCTCTCTTTTCTCTTGTTCATGGATTAGACTAACTGCTTGATTTCCTGCCATGACTTCTGAGCAATGACAGAATGAGACAATGAGACATGAAGTTGTAAGTACATGAACTTTTTCTTCTCTCAATTGCTTTTGGGCAAGGTTTTTTTTTTTTTTTTTTTTTTTTTTTTTTTTTTAAATCACAGTAGTTCTTCAGATTGATTCTCAGTATAGCCTTGGGCTAATGTCATCTCTTCAAAACTTGTGTTACCCATTGTGAGTGAATGGCTCCAATGGAAATTGCCTTGAGGAATCTTAACCACTAGTATCTATCTGTCTATCTATCTATCTATCTATCTATCTATCTATCTATCTATCTATCTATCATCTATCCATTATTTAAAGATTGATATTTATTTATTTAATTTATTCACTTTACATCCCTCTCACTGCCTCACTTCCTGGTTACCTCCTCCCATAATCCTTTCCCCTCATCAACTCTCCCTTTCTTCTCGGAGAGGGTGGGGCCCTGCTGGTTATCCCCTGACCCTGGCACATCAAGTCTCTGCAAGGCTAGGTGCTTCTTCTCCCACTGAAGCTAGACAAGGCTGCCCAGCTAGTAGAACATATCCTATATGCAGGCAACTGCTTTTGGGACAGCCCCCACTCTAGTTGTTGGGGTACCCACATGAAGATTGATCTGCACATCTGCTACATATGTGTTGTATTTCCATCCCATAGATGCTCTATGATTGGTGGTTCAGTCTCTAAGAGCCCCAAGAGTCCAGGTTAGTTGACTCTGTTGGTTTTCCTGTGGAGCTCCTATGGGGACCTGCAATCCTTCTCACCCTTCCATAAGAGTCCCTTGAGCTCTATCCAATGTTTGACTGTCTTAACCACATTTATTAACAGTGACAGGAGGCCAGTGATCAGAGTGTTTTAGTAGTTTTCAATTTAGTAGTTTTCAAGGAGAAGCATGTGAGCACTTGTCAGTTTATTTGTTGTGGCAACACTGTCATCTGCTAAATCCCAACTCAATGTGAATGCTAAGAGATCAGAATTTTTATCAGCTGTGCAAATCAATGCTGGTGCATATATATATATATATATATATATATATATATATATATGTGTGTGTGTGTGTGTGTGTGTGTGTGCACATTGCATTGGCATTATATATGTTCATTGGCATTATCTATATGTATGTGTGTGTGTATGACTTCTGAAGTATGCATAGTATAATATTAGTTTTGTGTATGTTTTCAGGGCTGGCTATTTGGAATTGGATAACCAACTTATGTGCTCTTCCATGAGGAGGACTCTTTGATATTCCTTAGGCCCTTGGTGTTCATTAGCTGTCTGTGGTTCTTTTTCTAGGGTTGAGGCCCAATGGGAAACCCATATATTTTTAAAAACAACTAAGTTTCTGAACCTTTTGTTCAAGTCATATAAAAACACCTAGTGTGAACTCCCTTAAGTCGAAAGCCCTCAATAGCTCTAATTAGAGCAATTGAATTGGGTTTTACTCTGTTCAGGTTCCCTCAGAGGGCTTAATCAACCTCTGTGTACAGCACTCAGTAAAGTTAACACATGATCTGTGTGTCAAAGGGCGTGGGAAAGACATTTCTCCTGAGAATGACTGGCTTCTCCCAGGACAAGTTCAGAAATAGGATCTAAAGGAAGCCCCAGTTCTGTCTTAGTAGTCTAGTGTGTAGCTTTTGCTACCCTGCCTTAACTCTGGGAATGGACCGAGCTACCTGCCCCCACCCAGAGAATATTGGATCCATGGATGAAAAACACAGACACACACAATTGTTCAATTTTGACTTGCCTTATTGGCACAATTCCTGGGTACTACTTGTCTCCTGCCTGGAGAGGCATGCCCTTATCAATACTCTTAGCTCCATACCTCTCCACCTGCCCTCAAATTTAGTTGTTCAGTTACATTTAGTCCCGGCTCAACTTCCCCAACCTCCTATCTGTAGAAGCAGCCTGTGGCTGCTCTGCCCAAGATCTCAAATGGCTGGTTGGCTTTTCTCCCTCTGAAGAATGGTGGACTCCCTTTCTTCTGTGCTGTGTCTGCTAACTTGTCTGTTGGGGGGGGGGGGCCCAGAAGTCCCACCTATTCCTTCAGCCCAACAATTGGCACATGCTTCTTTTACTGATAAATCAAGAACCAACTGGGAAACAGGACCTTAGAGTATCATAAACACCCCTACACATAGTTCCTGTGTCTTAGATGCTTCCATTCTACCTAAAACAAATATTGCCATTATTTCAGTATATACCGTTTGTGGGTAATAAAAAAAATTCATGAGGTATATATGATGCTTTATTTTTAAGAATATTTTTATTAGTTCTTTGGGAATTTCATATAACATTTAGGTTCTGTTGAAATACTTCAAATTTTGTCAGAGAATTATTATCAAACATCTTTTCAGGACTACCCTCTTAGGTTGCCATAAAAATGAGAAGAGTTGTATCTTTTCAACTCACATAACATTCAATATTTGAATATGATTACAAATTGCCTAAGTATTATCGTTTATATATTTGTATCAGCATCTCTCATGACCTCTCTGATAAATCAAAGTACTTAGACAGGTTCTGCACAGGTGCAGCTCTAACACTCCTTGGTCACTGACTGGCTATTTAAAGGGTATTTCATTTGGGGTATCCATGTGTACCACGTCACAGAATCTTTATCTTCATGTTAGCACATATGTCAACAGGAGTGAGGGACTCCAAGGTCTTAAATATTGGGCACCGATCAGCTCCTATCATGTGTTAGGAAATTTTCCTAACTGATCTCACAGCTGAGAGAGGACTCATTCTGATTATCTGAAAAGCAATTGTTGGTGATTTTTAAGACCTTTTCTCTGATTTTCCTCTTTCTATTCAGTCATGACTAGAGAGAAGGGTTCTGAAATTGCTATTTACTGTTAGTTACATTAAGTGTTCTGGAATTTGACCAGGAATGGAATCTCAGATTTCTTTTACAAGCTGTGTGAGATTATGAGTCTCTCTCTCTCTCTCTCTCTCTCTCTCTCTCTCTCTCTCTCTCTCTCTGTGTGTGTGTATGTGTGAGTGTGTGTGTGTGTTTGAGTATAATTGTGTGTGTGTGTGTATTGTGTTTGAGTGTGTTTACATGTGAAGGTCAGAGGTGTATTTCTGTCCTCTGCTCTATCAAGCTTGCCTTTATTCTCCAGATGCAGTCTCTCACTGCACCTGGAGCTGACTGTTCATATAGGTTTGTTATCCAGCAACCCCCAGAAGCCTTTTGTCTTTACTTACCCTCATTCTTTGCAATACTGGGGTTGCAGATACTGTAGGATCATGCCCAGCTTTTTATGTTCATATGGAGGATTGAACTCAGGTCTTTGTGCTTGCACAGAAAACACTATTATTCACTTCACCTTGTCTCTACCCTTAATGTTTCTTACTGTGCTTACTGTTTCTCATATGAGGACATTGGGCCGTCTTTGCATACAGCTTTCTAAACAGTAATTTATCATGAGCATTCTCACTGAGTCCTATGGTAAGTGTGAATGACTGGTAATGAACAGGGGTTATCTCTGACCTCAGACTCTTCTTGGTACTCTCAGATTATTTTTCTGAATGGGGTTGCTACCTGTTTTCTTAATTTCTTCTGTATGTTGTTGACCTTTACTGTTTGTGTCCTTCTGATAATCTTATTTATTTATTTATTTATTTATTTATTTATTTAGTGTATTTCATGCAGATCGAGCATTGCCATATGCAAAGTATTATGCCAGGCACTTTGGGAAAATTATTTCATTTATGCTAATAATACCAGGAACTATTATATTTATTCACATGATGGTCTTTTAAATAAGCTGAATACATTATTTCAGATCACAGGGCTATACTTGATGGAACTCAAGTCTACTGTCACCTCACACTGGAACACAGGTTGGTGTCACACTTGGCTGACTGCTGTGCTAGTCTCTCTGTTGCAATGATTCTTATTATCACTGTGCCCATGGGTGATGAAGTAGGAGGTATATTTTGTTCCTCCCCAGAGATTCTGATGTGTGCTCTGGTGTGGGATCTGTGAAGGGCTTCCCCAGGGTTCATCCTCCGTTGTTGAGAGCCCCGAAAGAGACAGTTATATTTGCTGCATTCTTCAATGCTCATTTTTCCTTCCCACTTCCAGGTATCAGATTTCCAGTTAAGACAGCTTGTCGGTTCCTGTCTTCTTCTTTCTCCCTGTTTCTGCTGTCTGAAGCTCTTCCACAGTCTCATACTGGATGGATGCACCCTGGCTCCTTACATGATCCCAGCTTCCCTTCATCCATTTCACACTTTGCTTCCTTGTGGCTTCTGACCTTAGTGTGAAATGAGTTGCTGCAGTTTCAGTATTTCTTCCCTTCATGCTTCATGTAACTGACAATAGGAGGTCAGTCACTATAGCACAATCAATCTAGGGTGTGCTGCCTTCAGAGAACAGGTCCTAGAAGATGGATGACTGGCAACCTATTCCTTCGATTAGACACTTACGGGGGAAACTTGATACTACGAAAACTCTGATAGAGAATGAGCAGAAAGAATTATATGCTGACTTTGAAAAGTACATGTTTCTGTTAGAATTTAATCAACTTTATCTTGATACGTATCATAGACAAGATAGAAATGGATGGGACAAATACCATTTTGAAAAAAAAAATGTAGACAGGATCTGGTGAGATGGCTCAGTGAGAAAGGTGCCCGCCACCAAGCCTGCCACCACCAGTTCGATACTTGAGATCTTTCATATGTTTGTCCTCATGACTGTGACAATTAGGGTGGAGAATGAAAACTAATGTTTCTGGCCACACAGCATTCTCAGAACCAGAAGGTTGGTACTTATGGCTGTTACTATTTTCCCAAAGTTACTTTCATCTGCTGAAATGCCTCTACCATGTCACTGTCCCCATCCCCAACGTTCTGTTCTTCTCCAAATGATCTACTCGTATTCCATGGTCCAAATCCCAAACAAGGCATTTGGCACGAAGTAGAATTTTCTCAGTTCCTCTTCTAAGGCTCAGGGTATCTCAGTCTTCAACCTATCAATTTCTCTGTTGAACAATGCCCATCAGCTACACTTTTTCCAGGAAAACACTCATGACCCTTCCCGAGGAAAGGGTAAAATGTGGATTTGCCTTCAGAGGTCAGGTGCCCAGGTTTTCGTCCCAGTAGGTGACTTTGAGATGACTGCAAACCACAATTTATTGCTGCTTTCAAAAATATAATCTGACAAAAGGGGCGTGAAGTCACTTATCACAAAGTATGCAATCGATGACACCTATCTGCCTATCCATCTAGTCAACAGACTTTTAGGGACATTCTATCAGCTTGTTTCTTAGGATACAAAACTGAACTGCCATTATAAATGTGCTACTTTGTGTGTAGCCAGTCAGTTCTACATTATCATATACACAAGGAAATAATGATGCCCTGGGAAAAAATGCAACCCTGGTCCCGCTTTCATCAGAGCATCCATAATGAACCCAATTAGAGGACAATGAGTTTAGGCTGCTCGACATTGATTCCAGCTAATATAGCATCCCATAGATGAGAGAGAAAGCACCATGGGCCTTGGTAATTAGGAGAAGATTAGCAGTGAAGTTGGGCTGTATAGGAACCTTGAAGGGTGGTTAGTAATTAGATTTATGAAGGCAAAGAGGGAGAAGTCTTTCTAACTGGGAGGAGGCTAAGCAGGGATTCTTCTTCCCCTAGCTCTAAGGTTGTTTTCAAGGCCCCTTCATCTTAACACTGTGACTAGCTATGAGAAGCAGGGACCAGGTCTTTTATTAGACTCATATTCTTGGCAATTTTGGAAAGTTACTCATTTGAACTAGTAAAATTATATTAGTTATAGAGAAGATGCAGAGTCTTCCTAAAGCATACAGTGCTTGCTCCGCATGTAACATGAGTTACCATGTTAAACTAAGCATTACCATTATCCTTGACTTTGTGTTTTCCAAGAGAACGGAGACCGATGCCCACGTTGTAGCCAAGATGTCGCACAATCCTTATTATATCAACCCTGTTTTGGTTTAAGTTTTTATCAACACTCTACCCCTTCCCCAGTGTCATGGCATCCCCAACAGTTTCTATGATCACAGAGCTGCATCAACTCGTTTTTTTTTGAAGTGCCCTCTTTTGCTTCATCAAGAAAACAAGCCTAAGTCATTCAAAGTCTAAATTCGTTTCTGGGCTCTCTTTGATTTTGATGTCATCAATCATTAACATTTTAAATCAAGATTTGTAAGGAAAAGCTCCCACCTTCCCTTTTGTTGATTTGCAGGATTGGGTATCACACTCCAGGCACGTCAATCAAGTGCTTTTCCAGGAAGCTCGCCTACTCCAGTAGTGAGTGTTTTAAATATGATGTTTGTTCAATACTATTTGTTTCAACTAATTAGTAGATTTTGCCCAGTAACATTTGCTTCTAATAATCTTTATTTAAGAAGCCTATGTACTGGAGGATGGAAAGACCACACAGTGTTACGAGTGTGCATTCTTTTTGCAGAGGCCTAATTTCCAACACCTACACGTGGCAGCCCACAGCTACCTGTAAACTCGAGCTTCAGGGGATCCACTGCCTTTAGCCTCCAAGGGCACCTAAACTCACATGTATGTAACTACATATATGCACACATGCATAAACATAATTAAACATAAAGTACATTAAAATACACTGTTTATACTGAGGATTTTTTTGTTTTCTTCTGCTTGTGTGTTTTGTAAAAGCCACAAAAATCTGGGCTGAATTTCCCATGTAGAGTCATGCATATAGGAGTATGGTATCTTCACCATACCAGTGATTAAGGATATAAAAATTAGACAACCCCCCACTTCTATAATGCAAGTTTTTGTCTCTTTTTCGAGGGTGTACATTAAGACCCTAACAATGTCTGCAATGTATGTTGAATGCCATGTGCTGTGGCCCCTATACATTTGCTGTGAAGGACCAAAGAGGATAGCAAACGTAGAACTTGAAGATACAGAATAGGAGAAGCTGTGGGGGATCACTAAGCTTTCTTGTTATAACCTGGCATATGGCACTTGAAGCCTGGCATGCTCTAATTTGCTATGCCTTCTGGGCCATTATAATCTCTAATGAAGTTTACTTACCAGATCAACTCAAAACCCCCAGTTTGCTATTAACATGTATAGAACCATCAGTTTTTTCCCCCTGAATCTTGCTCTTTAGATCTGGAAACTCCTTAAAACAAATGAATGCCAGCCTGTGGTGAGAACAGGTGTTCTCCCAATACCTGTAGTCTTCCCCAGGATTTTATACATCTCAAAAGGGCATGATGATGAATTTTAGACAAAACAAATGGCCTATGGAGAGGGCAAAATTATACTTTCAGAGTAAGGGGGGAGGAGATTCTGCTAAGATGGATTAACTACAAGATAGATAGGGGTATTTCCCTGAGTTATCGTTATCTAACAGACACAAATAACTGTTTAATTGTGTTAACTCATAGAAACTTGTGTTCCTTTTTTTTGTGCATTATAGCCATTAACATAAATTATTCTACCGGATGCAATAGATATGTTTGCCTTAGTTACAGTTCTCATTTGTTGTAACAAAATACCAGAACTCTGGGGAGAAAGGGTTTGACTAAGGGAAGTAGTAGATCATGGTGGGAAAGGTGTGGCAAAGCAGGAGCGTGCATCATCGGCCATATTGCATAGGTAGGTAGTAACCATCATGGACAGGAAGTAGGGTGAGCTATAAAACTACAGCTTCCTTTACCCTTCTCCCCACAACCCCAAACTGACCTATTTCCTTGAGTGAGACTTCCTGAACAACCTTCCTGAACATCACCACCTGTAGCAGGAATGGCGGGGCCACCTCTATGTAAGTGCCAGGGGCCACACAGCCGCAAAAGCATCTTCTGCAGGAGGACCTAATTGAGGACTGCCTGAGACACCAAGGATTGCTGGTACAGACAATGCCAGCCAATCGGGTACAGGTATTTAGAAGAGATGCTTTCTTGGGACCAATGGGGCATGGATGGAGTGTATTAAAGGAGTTTGCAGCAGTGTTCAGGGAGCTTCCTGCTCCTGGAGTCTGTGTCATTGACTGTGCCACTTCACCTCCAACTCCCAAGGGCAGGTAGGGTCGAGCAGAGAGTAGTCCAGGGCACAGGCAACAACCACCAGTTAGGAACCAAATGTTTAAACATTTGTCTGTGTTCCACATGTAAAACACTATTCAAAATGATCAGGCTAGAACACCTGTCTCTTCCAATGAATAGTGCTATTTATTTTGGGAAAACTGCCTACTGTCCAATCAGAAGGAAAGACTGTTTCCTTCTGACTGTTAAGCCTGCTAGTGGATTACTGATCATGGTGGGAACATCCTGTTCCTCAAGCCCTCCAGTATGCTTGTATGTGTCCTCTTGCTTCTTTATGAATTCCTTCATCTTTTACTAGGATATGATCTCAAAAAGACCCAGTATAAGAGGTGTGCAAGCTAGTTCCCAGTGACTGATTCCATTAGAGACTTTTGTGCTTTTGATCATGATACTGAAAAGCATGTTTTACTTGTGCAAAAACTGAGGCCTTAAATTCCCTTTCCCAGGAACGTTATGAACAAAATGCACTCCTTTTGCAAAGTTATGTTTATCCTAATTCAAGCGAACTGAAACTGATGTAAGAAATTCTGAGACAGAGCTGTGAGGTACCTGACTTAATGCTTCTCTGAGGTGGGAGTTGTCACCAGGCAAGACTATTGTCTTCTGAGTATCACTAAGCATTTCTTCTTAAGTGTGGACATTCAGAGTCGTTATGGGGTATCCTGTATTCCATAACTTGTGCCTTGTTTCTTTAGATGTGTCCACATCCTGTTACATAAGGTACTGTTGAGGGCATTGGAAAGACAAAATTTTCCAAGTTGTAGGGAAACCTTGTAATTCCTAGGAACATAGGAATACTGATGAATTGTTAAAGAATTATTAGCATTAAACAAGCCCTTTGCCCTAGAGTCATTTTTAAGACACTAAATCCTTTTGGATATATCCTGACATCAGACAGGAGAGTTAGATGTGTCTGTCTCGTCTGGCTTTTGCATGCCATTTGAGCTTTTATGGTTGTTAATAAATATTTATTTTCTCCTCTGAATAGATCAGAAGACTCATTCAGTAGGAGCTTTCTGTCTAGTCTTGTACCGAATCAAGAAGGTGAAAGAGAAGAAGGCATTGGTCTTCACAACTTGTGGGTAAACGTAGAAGATGAGCTTCCATCATCTCCCATTGAAGCCTCTGTGTCTGTTTCCCACCCCCATAACATGTCAATGGGACATGCATAATTCTGTATCTTCCCTTCTAAGCATAGCATGTCAGTGGATGACCAATGGTAATTTTTTTCTGCTACTCTAGAAACTTAGGTCCAAGATAGACAGTGTGTAAGACAGTAGAGAGAAGCTCTCTAGGAAGACTCTCCCTGATTAATGCTTCTGCATGTTGGATAATCACCATGGTATCAATCACGAGTTTAATAAATCAGCTTCTGATGATGCTCTATTAACCGTTACCTTCTTCTATCACTAAGTTTTTGCAGAATGTTTTGATCAAGACATTCACCATCGGGAAACATTTTGCTACAGTGACATCAGCTGAGACAGCTGAGGTTCTGTGGAGGGGTCCTGATGGGACTCTGTCAGTGAGGTACAACTTGTTGGTATTTAAGAAGTTTTGAATTCAAAAGTAAGAAAAAGCATCCGAAGATTATTTTCAAACTGTGCTTGTTGCTAGCCTCATATCGTATCTGTAAGTTACAATTTTATACTGAATTTGACATCAACTTCAGCTTCCTCATAATAATTGCCATTTCAGTTTCGTTGGAACCTCATGTTCAGTCCTAGTAGATTCAAAAATTGATAGCTGTGGTTTAGTAAAGTGAGGAAAGGACTGATAAGGTAAGCATGTCTATTTCTCAGAGATGTGCCTAGTTCATAGTAAGATAACAGTGGACATGTTTTGATAGAAAGGTTGAGTGACTTCATCTTGTCAAATGAACATCCAGGAAGCAACCATAGTGTATGACACCGAATCATGAGAAAGTCCCATGGTTCTGGGAATATCTCAAAATGTAGGATGTCCCCAAAAGAAGACTTCAGCTATCACCTGGCCAGAGAAGAAAGCGAGTGCTTTAAGGATGAGGGAAATCATGCTAGGGGATGGTGACTGCAAGTAGAAGCTTGTGTCCTGTGCCTTCTGGTGGAACTGACCTACTACAGGAAGCAGCCAAAGTAACAGGGTGGGGCTTTTGGAGGATTCGGAGAGAGTCATTAGAGAATGGAAACATCCTAAACATCATTTAACCAATGACGGATAATAAAATGATGGTGCACATGCACTATGAGATACTATTCAGTTGTTAAAAGAAAAGGAAGTCATGAAGTTTTCAGAGAGATGGATGGAACTAGAAAAGATTGTATTGAATGATGATACTCAGACACAGAAAGACAAATGTTTCTCATGGTTTCTTATAAGAGGCTCTTAGATACAAACCTACAGAGTATACATCCTTCAGAAACTACAGAAACCAGGACAGTCGAGAGAGACCTTTACTGGGGTAGAGGGCTGGGGGAGCTATAGAGCCTGGAATAACAGTAAAGTAATCTGTCTGGGAAAACAGGAAAAATCAGCGGGGGCTCTAATTGAGACTGGAGAGGGAGATAAATACAGCTGAAGAGGGTAAAATAGGGTGTCTGAAAAAATCATGAGGAATCATACCTTTAAATACCTAAAATACCTATAATACCCACATAACTGTATCAATATACATATATAATTTATAGGAAAAATTCTCATTTGAGTTTACAATGGTCCCCACAAGAGCTATAGACCATCTGTAAAAAAAAAAGAAAACTCTACCACCAGGCATGAGAAGCTCCCTTTCGAGTTGTTGGGTAGAGATATCTTGAGAGACTCCCACAATATTATAGGTTATTATTACTGCCTTTTGTTGCACCCCACTCCCACCCCAGAAGTGTAAGGTAAGATTTCTATTGCTGAAGACACTAAGCACTTCAGACACAGGACCCAGAGGCCTGTAATCTGGAACCAACCTGAAAGTTTCTTCCTTAAAAAAAAAAAAAAAAAAAAAAAAAAAAAAAAAAAAAAAACTAGCTTTTATGGTCATGTAAAGCTTCCAAAGGAGAGAAGCAACCAACAGTCCTGCCCTGTTCCAATGCCTATGAACCACGACAATGACCAGCATGGCATAGTAACCCTAAGGGTCCAGCGGTGGTAACCAACACCTCTCTAATTGGACTTAGAACACCCTCAACAAGTGGAAAATCATGCCCTGCACTGGAAACCTAGTTAACTATCCAGGGCTAGTAGGGACATGGATCCCGGAGGAGAACCTACCAGCCACCACTTTACTGGATCAGCACAGTCCTTCACTACATTCTAAAAGTTTTCCTTATACACACAGATAAGTGTAATGTTCAGCCCTCATCAAGAAAATTTCTTTTTGCAACAGGTGGAGACCACTATAAAGAGCCACAGCCAATGGAGATGTAAAACTGTGAGTCCCCCATCCCGACAGATACACCCACATCCCAGCAGCCCCAGCTAAGGCTCAGAGATCATTGTGGAAGAGGAGAGTAGAAAAACTAGGAGCCAGAGGATCAGGGAGTTTGCAGTGAGGCTGTGCCCCCTAGAAATGTTAGAAGGTATGCTTATAAAATATCGCCAACACGACTACTTCTGCTTAAACACGATTCCAATATGGAAGACACCTACAGACAAGCTATGGAAGGAAGGGGAGCTCATTCCTTCCCAGTGCAAGCATCCCAAGCCCTTACTCCTAGCTTTGTAGGATGACATAGCACATTGTCATTAGGATTAGTCATCTCGTTTTAAGCACCCACAGATGTATTACTTGAAGGCTATTGGGGGATGGGGTGGCCACTCTGATCCTGGGAAATCAATAGAAAATTGAAGAGCAGAATGATGCACATCTGCCATGAAAGAGAAAGGCCACTTCAGGCAGAGATTTAAGTTCTGTAGTCCACATCCCCCGCCCCAAGCAGAAAGTATGGAAGTTAAAATATTCATGGTGGTTGTGACTGGGCACTGACCTTCGTGGAGTTCTCACTTAAGAGGTTTTAAAGAAACTGCGATAATGAGATGTATTCACAAAAATTCTCAATATATTTTTTTTTAAAAAAAGTCACTGAACCATTTTTCAAGTAGTAGGCAATGTGAAAGTCTCTTTGCATGTGATACAAATGAAATATTGCAACACTTTGATGACATGCGTAGTGTTCTATTGGCCTGTCCGTTTTAACAGGATGTTGTTGTGTCCTTCAAATGTCAGGCCATTTGCATTCATTTCAGCATTCAGTTTCTCTGTACATTGCTGTCATTGTCCCAGAAGAATTGCTGGAGGCCTATGTCCAGCAAATGAAGGTTTCCTCTCTCCCCAAAAGATGCTAAGATGCTATGTATCTCTCTCTCTCTCTCTCTCTCTCTCTCTCTCTCTCTCTCTCCCCTTTCTCTCTCTCTCTCTCTCTCTCTCTCTATATATATATATATATATATATATATATATATATATATATGTGTGTGTGTGTGTGTGTGTATACACACACATATATATATATATACATATATACATGCATATATCTATATATCTACAAGCTCAAGAAGTTGTTGGAGTGGATGAGGATGATGAACAAGAGAGGAAGGTGCTGATTTAGATGCAAACACTGAATGTGCGCTCAGTGCACTAGAAACAGTTCCTCAACCTGGACAGACAGTGCAAATGGATCCAGGTAGGGTAGGCTCAAAATGGCTCTGCTAGTTTAACAGACCACTGGGCAAAATAAATACTTAGGACATCAGTGGCAGCAGCCAGGGAATGAATTCTGTGTAAACCAAGTAGAGGTTGCCCTGAATGAAAGGCTCCCAGGGAAATTAAATGAAATAAAGCTGCTGTTTGAACAAGATAGTCGTAAAAAAATTAGTTAGAGAGGAGTTTAAATAAGTGGCCCGAGATTTAATTTATAGCGTGCTCCTTGTCAAAGCTTGCGCTTGCAAGAGCATGATGGGAAGGGCAAGCCCCTGAGATGGTGACTGCGTTTAATTATCCAGGTAGGAGGGGGGAGGTCTCAGAAACTAAATGTCATGGGAATTGGAGGTGGGGGGTGGATTTGGTGTGAAAAGTTGAGAATGAAACGAAGGGGCTGGTGTAGTGTTACTATCTCTGGCAACAGTCTTAGTAGAGTTATGATATGTTATGTTATGATAGTCTATGCTGTGCTGTGTTGTGTTGTTGTGTTATGTTTGTATGTATATATGTATGTATGTGTGTATTTATGTGTACGTGTATGTATGTATGTATGTATGTATGTGTGTGTATATATTTTGTGTGTGTGTGCATGGGGAGGGAACTAGGGGAAAGAACATGTGCCATGGCATAGGTGTGGACGTGAAGGGACAAGTTTGTGGGATCTGTTATTATCTCTCCCATTTGGGTCCTTGGGATCAAACTTGAATTAACAGGCAGTTGGCACAAGCCTTTCCCCACTGGGCCGTCTTATAAGCTGTTTTTATAAAGTCTTAACATTTGCCTCATTCTTCTGGCCTCTTCTGTAATTTCTGGGTATGTTAATACCTGGAGAGAGTGGAGCTAGTTCTTAATTGATTCTCAGCTACTGCCCTTTTGGCATTTCATGTGGCTTCTTCGTACCCAGCACTGTCAGAGGAAAAGGACGCTGTCTGAACAGAAGAGGAAGGAGAGGCGTTATTTGAAGTGCCAGAGCCGATAGGTGCTGTTCAGAAAAACTGGCTCACCAGTGTGCTTAAGAACGTGACTGAAGTGGATAGATCAAAGAGAGGCTAATTGATGTCAACTGGATATTAAAATTTAAATGCAAAGCTCCTCACCTAGATCAATAAAACAGCTGATGGCCAATGTTTAAATAGTTATGAGTTTTGAAGGAGTCCCTGCTTGAAGTTTCAACCTTTAGGTTTAGATTAATTTTGGAGTGAAGAAAGATGTTATGATCTATCTTTCTTTCTTTCTTTCTTTCTTTCTTTCTTTCTTTCTTTCTTTCTTTCTTTCTTTCTTTCCTTCTTTTCTTTCTTTCTGCCTTTCTTTCTTTTTCTTCTTTCTTTTCTTCTTGCTTGCTTGCTTTCTTGCTTTCTTTCTTTCTGCCTTTCTTTTTGATATAGACTTAGCTAAAAGATATGAGCACTGTCATCAAAGGAAAAACCAAAAATTCCATTTCTCTACTACATTTTATCCTCAAATAATGCAATTCCATCTCTTATCTCCCTCACATTGGAGTCACCCAGTTAATCTTTGGTCTGACCTAATTTTTTCCCAAGGGAGGGTTTTTGCTTTTTTTTTTTTTTCATCTCAGTCTCTTAATTACAGATTTGGAAGTGCCTACCCGACTCTGTCTGGATGGTACACAAAGCTGGCCTCTTCTTCAAAGCCTTTAGAGAAAACAATGCCTTCACTGTCCAGGCTAATATTGAGTATGAAAATACTGGATGGGAGGTTTTTGATGATAATAAAGGCATTACAATAAGTCCTTTAAAAACATGTGTTCATTGCCATTAAAAATAGTGGTTTGGGGCCTGATGAAGGCTTTTCCTATAATAAACACCTTTGCAAAATGCAATTTTTAATGAAGTCTGAGAATCTTATATATGCATACAATCTATACAACGTATGTTGATCGTACATATCCCCTTTCCTCCATAGTGCATCCTCAATCCACTCTTAACCCCTCCCAACTTCTCGTCCTCTTCTATGACAGAATCCAATTTGTGTTGCCCATATACTCATGGGTGTATGGTCACCCACTGGAGCATGGGCAACTTGTCTAGGGCCGTATCCTTAAGAAAACAGTCTGTTCTTTTCCCCAGTGCTATCAGCTCAGCTAGGGATGAGGTCATGAGCCTGTCATTGCTCTGTGCTGAAGTACTGAATGTTTTGGATTCATGCCATTCTTGACAGGCAATTGAAGCTGCTATGAATTCATGGGAGTAGTGCTCCAGGCGTGTTCCAAAGCTCCGGCAGCTCTTAGAATCTTCTTCACTCCTCTTCTTGTGTGACGGTCCCCGAGCCTTGGTGGGAAGGTTATTAATACATTGTTCATCTCGCTTAGAAGTTATAGAAAGTTAATTTTAAACGAGTGGTAATATAATACCGTTAGGTGGGAGCGACTGGGGAAGACAGTAACACACAGAACAACATAGCAGAAAGTCTTGAGCAATAGCTCTAGGTTGGAGTGTTGGGACACCGTGGCCGAAGTTGATGCTTTCATAGCACACATCTATGTCTGTCATTTGAGGGATGTTCTGATGTCAGTAGTGACTGTGAAAATCAGTAGGGAATGGGGACTAGCTAACAGAACACTGCTAAAGACTGGATATTCGGAAGTGAGTGCTTACGTGATCCTCTATATTGAGAAGCTGAGTTTATATTGACTAGCTAGCCGGATGCTGTCATGATGAGAACACATAATGACACTGGTGCTACATATTAAGGAGGAGCAGAGGTCTGAGCAGTGTTGGATTAGGGACCACCTTTCCTTGTAGGTAGGCCTCACACAGCAAGCGCTGTTCTGGCTGAACCTTGAGGAGAGGGATTATGGTTTGGGTCTGGAATGTCCTCCGTAGGCACATGTTCTCAGCCATTTGGTCCTTAATATGTAGCATCAGTGTCACTGTGTGTTCTCATCGTGACCTCGAAGTATGGTACTGAGAAAGACCTTGGGTGTTATGAATAGTGAAGGAAGTCTTCACATACACGTGTCCACACACAGCACCCTCTTGATGAGTGTATCTCTGGAAATTGTGGGGCCTGCAAGCTGGTGTTTAGGAGCTTGCTTTTGGATGGGACAGAGTAGTTACTGATGGGTGGGAGTTTCATATCTGCTCATTGTTAACTCAGGTTATGGTTCCATGAGCTCAATTATCATTGCATGTACATGCAATCCTGCTATTTGTTACATGTTAATTACATCAATAAAGCTGCTTCGACGCTGGAGTGTTGGCTTAGCAGTTAAGGTAGCATTGCTCTTGCAGAGGACTAGAATTCAGTTCCCAGCACCCACATGTCAACTCCAAAGCACCCATAACCACAGTTCCAGGGAACTCCACACCTTCTTATGGCCTCCGGGGTACCAACACTCATGTGCACAAACCCACATATAAACACATAATAAATGGTGGGCGTTAAGAATAAAAAATCTTAGGAAAAAGCTTGTATTCTTTTTAAAAATGATATTCTCCTGGGGATGAAAAAGAATTATGGTTGAGAGTCTGAAGTAAAGATTTGCTTTATGAAGCCATTAAGACATGTCTCTTTGCAAACCTTTCCATAATTATAGATGCATAAAATTACAAGGAAACTCGGCTACGTGGAGATGTGATTTTTGTTGCTGTTAAGACTAATGCTTCAGACTTGATACACTATTTTATAAAAGGATGTAGAAGTAAGATGGGTCAGGAGGTCAAAATACGCTAATTCAAAATCTAATTTTCACGGATGTAGCTCGTACAAACATCTCTCCTTCTGCATATACTAGAGG
The DNA here is from genome assembly GCF_011762505.2 of Arvicanthis niloticus. Taxonomy (NCBI): domain Eukaryota; kingdom Metazoa; phylum Chordata; class Mammalia; order Rodentia; family Muridae; genus Arvicanthis; species Arvicanthis niloticus. The sequence goes on from NC_047677.1 coordinate 36,638,802, forward strand.
CCCTGGGACACTAATGGGAACACCCACGCTATACACTGGAGTTCAGTTGTGGAGGCAGAGGATTAGCAGTGAGCAAGGAGGGCCTGGGTCAGAGAGAAGTGGCCTGAAAATCTCAGTGTGCATCTTATAAATAATTTCTCATTATAAAATGGGCTGAGAATTGGTGAAACCCCCCATAAAGCTGCTTTCCAGAGACATCTAAGGGGACAGTCTGCCCTGCTTTGTAAGACTGTCCTCAAGGTTCCCATTCTCATTTGTCCTAATACATTAAAAATACTTCTATAAATAGTTTGTTATTTAATTCAATGCCAATGCCAGGTAAGTCACTTCCTTCAGGAACCTTTTTTTTTTTTTTTCTTAAATGGCCTCAGATGTCAATAAAATCATGGCCCTTAGCACATTGAATCCTCAATTTTACATAATTGACCTTTACGCATCACTGAGAGTTTTAGTCTATTTTGACATTTATACTTGGTGACATCATTTCCTTAGGTCACTGACATTCTCGAAGCTCCCCTGAGCTTTCCTTTCTCCTTAACTGTAAGTCTTTCCCGATGGCAATTTCCTGGTGGCTGCAGCCAGATTTGTGTGTATATTCATGTTGTATTTGTATATCTGGTTATGTGATCTTTCCCTCTTCTTCTTGGTGGTATTGGTTTTGGTGGTGCTGGTAGTGGTGGCGCTGGAAGTGGCGATGTGTTGGTAGTGGTGGTTCTGGTGATGTTCTTGGTGGTGGTATAATAGCATTGGTGGTCATGGTGATATTAAGATCACTGGTGGCAGTGGCAGCAGTGGTATTGTAGTGTGTGTGTGTGTGTGTGTGTGTGTGTGTGTGTGTGTGTGCACTGCTCCCCTCTGAGTTAAACAGAAGACTGTGCCATGCAGCATATTGGCTTCTTGTTAGCAGCTCTGGGAGGATGTTTAGTAAGGGGAAGTAAGAAGCTAGATTAAACTGAGAACTTTGCTTTGTCTAGTTATTTGAAGTACCTTTTCCTATCCATGAGGTGGGTTTCTGTCTGGTTTTTATTTTAAGAGACAGATGTGTTCTCTGGGAACAATGATTGCCCGGTCTCTGTGACATAAGCAGTCTCCTGTCTCCCACAACTTCATGCCTTGTACCTATGCCCCAAGATCCATCAGGAAGGGAGCTGTAGTGTTCCTGTGGGACAGCTTGGTTGTCTGTGGTGATTTTGTGGTGGAAATGATGAGGACAGGCTAGGTTTCAGCTCAGAGAGTAGGAAGAAGAAAAGTGGTCAGGGATGCATACATTTCTTCACTACCTACAAGAACACTTATGTCCACTTTAGATGCTGCTGGGTGTTGCTGAGAAGTCTTGCCAGGCATATGCTTGCCACCATTCATAAGGCTAAAAAACCATCCATATTTTCCTGCAAAGACCTTATGGCTCTTTGCCATATGGTCTTTTATATGTTCCTTGTGAACTGCAGGACGTGCCAGAGAGCTGTACTGCTGTGGCCAATTAGTTTTTACCTCAGCATCTTAGACTGTAACAGCACCCCTGTAACTCAGACTTACCGTTTGTGGTGGTTTGAATACGCTTGGCCCAGGGAGTGGCACCATTAAGAGGTGTGGCAATATTGGAGTAGGTGTGACCCTGTTGGAGTAGGTGTGGCAATATTGGAGTAGGCGTGACCTTGTTGAAGTAGGTGTGGCTTTGTTAGAGGATGTGTGTTATTGTGCAGATGGGCTTTGAGCTTCTATGCTCAAGCTCCACCCACTGTCAAGAGAGAGCCTCCTTCTGGCTGCCTATGGAAGCCAGTCTCCTGCTGCTGCTTGCGGATCGAGATGTAGAACTCTTGGATCCTCCAGCACCATGTCTGCCTGCACACTTCCATGCTTCCCACCATGATGATAATGGACGAAGCCTCTGAAACTGTAAGCTAGCTTTTATTATGATTAAATGTCCTTTTATAAGAGTTTTTTTTTTTTTTGGGGGGGCCCTCACATGCTCAGAGGAGAAGGGGAGGGGCAATGGAGAGAAAGATTGTGGAAAGAGGGGCCTGGGAAGGGGACAGTGATAAGGTTGTAAAGTGAATAAGTAAAACAACAACAACAACAACAACAATAATAATAAAAGTTTTTTTGGTCATGGTGTCACTTCTCAGCAATGGAAACTCTAATTAAGACTGGGACACACCAGGACAGGAGACGAACTTTGATTGGCTGTATAATAAAGCAAGAACAATCTTGGCTATATTTTATAAAACATAAATTGCATCTTGAACATCTAGTTTCTTCTAAAATTATACCAGGATATTCTTGATAGATATACCTTCTCTAATCCATTGCCATCAGCCCAAACTAATGAACTAAATTACACTGGAACTTAGGTTGTTAGCCAATAAGGAGCTCTCAAACAGAGGGAAGGAGCTTCCCTCTGTGTTGAAGAGTTTAACTGGCCTGCTGGACAGTCCTCATGAGTGAATTCAGTTGACTCACCAGGGTTTCCCTATGATAATTTGATGTAATGTGAAAGATAAGTTGGTAAAGCTATAGTATCAGAGAGGGGACAGTGTATTCCAAAGTCTTTTCACCTCTGGCTGGGTGAGGGTGCACAGGGATGGTGTGGAATAGCATTTGGATACAGGACTCAACAAACCAAAGGGTGGTTTATTGACATATTGTTCAATATCTGTACCCTGACTTATCTCTTAAGTGATTGATTCCAAAAGAAAGCCAGAGGCTTGATTTCATCAGAAATGCACAGTGGTTGAGGAGTTAGTTCTTTATGCAGACAACATGTCAACTTTTGAATCTCTTACCAACCATTTTTAAACTGGAGCCTCTCCTTTCCCCTTCCTTTTCTGTACAGCAAAATCTGAAAGAGATGGAGGAATTGTGATATCCAAGCTAGCACCTTTTGTGGCAGCACCAAACTGCTACGCTTTAATGTCATTAACTTCTAATGAGCACCTGTGTGTATTCTGACCATTATCTGGATTGGGCAATAACTGTAGAAATCACCGAAAATGACGGATGGATCAATACATCCCACATCTTGCTCCAAAACCCTTGTACATCATAACTCGAGCAATTCTCTTAACATTGTATGGACTACTTACCTTCATTTTTATCGCGTCATATATGATCGTGGTAGAGAAAATTTAATGACATTTTTCAGACACTGAGGGGGCAAGTAGCAGGTCCCAGGTTCCTCCCCTGTGGACACTGTCTGGGCTCACTACGACCCAGAGGGTACTGTGTCAATGGGTTTGCTATGGGTGGGAATGCTCCTTCCAAAGTGGAAACTACGCAGTAGACAAATACAGCATCACACCAATAAGTCAGTAGTAAGTCTTAACTATTAAGTTTTTCGATAAATCATCTTCTCATCTATTTTAAAAGGACCCTTTACATTTCTCTAACTTACTTGGATATTTTGAATGTTTCCTAGAAGCGAAGTGATTTCCTTTCTGTATTAGCCAAGCAGTTGATGAACTCATCTATTTAATTATATCTTTCAGTCATATTGAAATTTAGTGTTATTGTCCAGTCTTGAAACCCTGTGGGCAGTGCTACATGACTTACACAGCTGGCCTTAAACTTCTTAAAATAGTCCTCTTAAGTATCATTAAGGGATTGGTCTGGTTACATGTGTTTGCTTTTAGTGGTCTTCTGATTCAAGATGGGAGAGGGACTGTGATTTCGGAGGCCTGTGTGAGGATAGAAAGAGTCATAATCCTATGTTGGATCAGGTTCTCTTCCCTCTTACTTCTGCCCTCTTTATGAGTACAGCCTTGTGTGTGTGTGTGTGTGTGTGTGGTTTATGTGTGTATGTAAAAGTGCCTGAGTGTGTGCAGGGGCCAGAAAGTCAACTCTAACTCTTTCTCAGATGCTGTCCACCTTGTCTTTTGAGAGAGGATCTCTCGCTGAGAGAAAGCACCAAGTAGACTAGGTTGGTTAGCCAGTAAAACCCCAGGGACCTGCATGTATCCTCTTCCACAGCACTGAGATTACAAGGGTGCACTACACCCTACTTTTCTTCAAGCTGAGTTCTGGGGGACTAAAACTCAGGTCCTTGTGCTTGGCAGCCAAGACTTTACTGACTGCAAAATCTGAAAGAGATGGAGGGTCTGCGATATACATGCTTAGCTCTCTTTGTGGAAGCACCAAACTTTTACACTTGAATATCATTAACTTCTAATGAGCATGTGTGTGCATTGTAATATCTGGATTGGGCAACAACTATAGAAGTCACCTAAAGAGATCCAGGTAATGAAAGTCATTATTCCAGCTCTTGTTTTTCTTCTCTCAGAAGTGAGGGCAGGATGAACTCGTGGATAGTTGATGGGGATAAATGAGACAGTGTGTGCTGAGCAACGGAATGCCATCTAATAATGCCATCTAATTCCCGGCTCTTAACTTTGATTCTTATTTGCCAGGTATTTCATAGATTTCTTTCCTTAAATTTGGACTGCGCACTTTGTGACTCATTCAAGGATTATTTGCTTTAGGAAAAAAAAAATGCATTCCCCAGCATACTGGATAAAGTGTTACAGGAAATGAACAAGGCATTGCTTTGAGCTCTAACTTGTTATTAGTGTAAGGCAGAGAGATGAGGACTGTGGCACTGTACACCACTGAGGTTAATGGCAACAGATGGCTCGACAACTCTCACCACTCAAGCTCATGGTACGAGTGTCACTTGCCTTTCATTTGACCTGTGGCTCTGCTGTATCTCATCCAGTTGGTTTCTTTAGACTTTTCAGTGTCACCAGGTCCTTCCTGTACCAACACCTAACACAGCCGCAGTAAAATTTGAGTGCAGATTGATTCAGCCTCAATCAAATATGAGTACGGATTGACTTATCCCTTGTAAAGAAGAGTTCTACTGGACTCAAAGGAAGAAGAGCCATGGAACATTGGATGTCCAGGTTATTGGTAGCTGCATTTGGTACCAATGTATCACGAGCCTCTCTTGGACACACTTCAGATTACTATCTGGGTCAGTGGTTCTCAACCTTCCTGATGATGTGACCCTTTAATACAGTTTCTCATGTTGTGGTGAACCTCCCCCCCCTGCCCCAACCATAAAATAATTTCATAGCTATGTTATAACTGTACTTTTGCTACTTTTGTGAATCGTAATTTGAACATCTGATAAGTGGGATATCTGGTATGCAATCCCCAAAGGGGTTGTGACCCACAGGTTGAGAACCAGTGAGCTAGAGTTCGGAGAGGTGGCTCAGCAGTTAAGATCCCTTGTTGCTCTCTCAAGAGTACTGGAGTTCGGGTCCCAGGGCCCACATCAGGCAAGGCAGTTCACAAATATCTGTAACTCTAGCTTCAGTGGCTCGCTCTTCTGGCTTCTGCAGACACTTGCATGTATGGATATGTATCTGTATCCTTCTACATACACACATAAATAAAGATATATCATAAAAGATTAGTGTGCAGTGTAGTGAACACTAAGCTCTGTGTGGGGGTAAAGACCATTTTGTGTGTGAAAAAAATGGCATAAGCATTGTTTAGATATTTCATCTATGATAATACATTTTCCTGATGACCTATTTATTATCTAATAGCAATTTGAATTACAGCTTGGAATATGTGAATAATACATTCCAGACAACATACTTGTAAGATGTACCAGGAGAAAGTTTCTGCTTTCTGCTTTGCGTTGACATAGGAACCACTCATACCTACATTTTAAGTAAGCATGTCTTAGCTGAAATCATGGTCACATGTTTGTTTACAGTCTAGTCATTTAGGCTAGGACCCAGATGACTAGGCAATAGGCTCAGGCACCATCCTGATCGCAGTTCATGAAAGTCTACAGAGGGAGGAGGGACAAGCTTCTCTTCCTGGAAATCACATGAGAGTATTCTGCTTCTATGGGCTGGCCTTACATGCCCCACCTAGCTCCAAGGAGAGAGAAGAAATGACTTTTCTTTTCAGTGGCTAAATACTTGGCTAAAAGGATGCTTCTGCATTTTTCTATAGAAGGAAGAGAGGAGACATCTGGAAATGAACTGACCTGACACGCCTTCAAGGAAGTTTGAGGGGTAAATGCCGTTAGCATCTCAAACTCTCCTGTGGCATCCTAACCTTTCAGTGTGCTCACTTCACACCCCCCAACCCAGTGTAGGCAAAGAGTAAAACAGGAGCCATTCAGGAATGAAGCTTAATTTAGCTGAATATCACTAGATTTGTACTTGAGAGTCTGAGGAAAGAAAAAAAAAACACAATTTTTTTTTTTTTTTTTTTTTTTTTTTTTTTTTTTTTTGGTTTTTTGAGACAGGGTTTCTCTGTGTAGCCCTGGCTGTCCTGGAACTCACTCTGTAGACCAGGCTGGCCTCGAACTCAGAAATCCGCCTGCCTCTGCCTCCCAAGTGCTGGGATTAAAGGCATGCGCCACCACTGCCCGGTAAACCTCAAAAATTTAAGGCTGCTGGGATGAAAGGTAATAAGTGTATTATAAAGCAAGACATTTGTTTTCTTTCATAAAGTTGTGTGTGTGTGTGTGTGTGTGTGTGCGTGTGTGTGTGTGCTTGTATAAGTACCCACTTTAAGCCAGAAGAGGTTATCAGATCCCCCTGGAGCTGGAGATTCAGCAGTTACAGGGGTGTTGGGAACTGAACTTCTGTCTTCTATAAGAGCAGTATACACTCTTAATCATCGAGCCCTTTCCTGATCCCTGAAGGCAATGCATTTTGAACACAATTTTTAATCAAGAAATACGTGTGTCGTAGATGCTTACATTAGAAACTTGAAAATTGTGATTAGCTTACTTTTGTGTTATCCATGTAGAGAAAGAAACTTGTGATCTCAAAATTTTAGGGGATTTTTGTTTCTCTTTAAACGACAAATAACAAGGAACAGAATTTGAACTAAAAGAATAAGAATTTGAACGGAAAATAAGTTTTTTTTTTCTCCCAAAAGTGATGGGTCTTTTGCCAGTAAAGAACCTCAAATGAATTACAGTAATTAATCAGAAATGATATTAATGAGGATGGGAAATCCCTTACTTACTTTCTAAAAAGCTATCCAAGTAAAAGTGAGAAAAGTACTAACTTACTGCATATTGGAAATGTGTTTCATAGCAGATTTAAGACATTATAGGCTGTCACCTTAGGGAAATGGGCAATAGGATTTTAAAGGCAAGAAAATAAGTTGGCGGCTTTGTAATTTTCCGAGAACACTACGTGAGCAGCAGCAGTCATTTTAGAAGATTATGATGAACTGTGTGAACCCGGAGGGCACTCAGCGGTGTAGCGGTCTGTGGAAATGTTCTGCTCATTGCATGTGTGGTTGCTCAGCCATTCTGAGCAGCTGTGGCTGCTTCCACTTGCTTTCTGTCGGGCACAGCTTTGGAGTTGGACAAGATGCAAGATGATTGGGTAGAATATTAAAAGTTACAGAGAAGAGCCCCCAAACCTGGTCTAACGACACCTGATTTCACATACTGGCCTACTTTAGACAGGTCAACCAAATGCCTAAAAGTTGCACATGCTTAATACAAATCCCTTCCCCCACTAGTTTCTCCTCATCTCCTTAGAGAATGGTAAGCCTCCTTGGGTATCCCTGCCCTAGGACATCTGGTCTCAGAAGGACTAGGCACACCCTCTTCCAATGAGGCCCAGATAGGCAGTCCAGGTAGAGGAAAGGGATCCAATGGCAGGAAGTGGAGACCAAGACAACTCCTGCTTCAATTGTTAGGGAATCCACATGAAGACCAAGCTGCACATCTGCTACAAATGTGTAGGGGTCCCAGATCCTTCGCTCGTGTGCTCTTGGGTTGATGGTTCACTCTCTGTGAATACTTATGGGCCCAGGTTAGCTGACTCTGTAGGTCTTCTTGTGGTATCCTTGACCCTACAGGCTCGCTCAACCCCACTCTTCCACAAGATTCTCCAGGTTTTACCTGATGCTTGGTTGTGGGCTGTGTATCTATTTGCATATGCTCCTGGATGAAGCCTCTCAGTAGATAGTTATGCTAGGTTCCTGTCTGTAAGCATAGCAGAGTATCATCCACAGTATCAAGAGTTAGGTCTCTCATACAGGTTGGGTCTCAAGTTGGGGCAGTAATTGGTTGTCTGTTCCCCCAGTCTCTGCCCCTTCTTTATCCCTGTACATCTTGTAGGCATGTCTAATTTTGGGTTGAAGGTTTTGTGGGTGGGTTGGTGTCCCCCTTCCTCCACTGGAAGTCTTGTCTGGCTACAGGAGGTGGCCACTTCAGTCTCCATATTTACTTTCAATTTATTTTTCTTATTCAATTAATAAGCACATCACATCTCATGTGTACCCTATAACCTTGTGACTTTCAACTCAAAGCAATGGTGTGTTTCTTTTTTTGACTTGGTAGAATGTTAGAACTGTCACTTGTAGGAACATGGAGGCAAAACAGAACAATAATATCAAAAGCTAACAATGTAAAATCAAGGCACAATAAGGTCTGGTAACCTTGCCAGAGCAAATGACAATGTCTCTCTGTTATCATAAGTCCACAAGGGCTGTTTAAGTGAGAGCATTAAATTTAAAGGACACCATAGAAGATGCCCTGTTCATGGAAACATTGCGACTTGGTTATATGATTCAAGTTCTTATGTAACAGCCTATTTCCTAAGGGCATACAATTTTATGTCTTGATTTCCAAAATTAATTTCTTTCTAATCATAATTTACGCTCAAGAAACTAACCAAAGTCTTATGGTCACTGTATTATCATTAGATGTACTGGGGGAAATGTTCCTTCTCTTGGCTTACTGAGAGTTGTTGGGAATGGGATTGGATTCTGTGAAATGTTTTTATGTCTTTGTATGTGATGTTTTAACTTTAATGTATCTAAAAATATGTTTAGATTGCCCTTAGGATTTTTTTTTTTTGAGCTTGAGTTATTAGGAATATGTGGCTTAGTCATCATGTATTTTTGGATTGTACACTTGACTTTTTCTGTTGACTCTACCTTAATTCTACTGGTTTGAGAGTATTTTAGGATTTGCATATTTAAAAAATTCGTTAAGATGAATTTTCTGGCCTAGAATGTGAGCTGTTGTTTATGTTGTATACTTTATAATATTAACAGAGAGTGTTAAGTTTGTATCCTGGAAATTCCAAAGCTGGAATTCTGGTTAAAGTGAAGAACTCTAGGTGCCCTTGGCTCCTGGGTGTCCCCTCACACAGTGATAGTGGAGGCATTTGCTTTTTCGACAGACACAGGAAGCTGTCTGCAGATTTAAAAACAAAACAAAACAAAACAAAACAAAACAAAACAAAACAAACCCAAAACCTCCCCCAAACCTAAAAACACTGGTTTTCCTTCCTTTTAATATATTTAAGAAAAATTAAAGGGCATAGAAAGTAGTTGTCTCACACATAAGCCCCATTTTTCTTCACATTATAGATTTTTGCATTCTTGGGAGGTTAATAGTTTCTTGAATTAATGTGGTAGAGTAGAAAATTATATTATCTACCCATATAACCTATATAATTAAGTTTTACTTTCTGTATGATGCTGTAATGTGTGGAAATTACTGGATTTCTGTTTTCAGGTTCAATCTGCATGATTAGGAATTTATGAACAAAATATTAGATATCTGACACACATACTGTTTATATCAGCATACTCCCAAGGCAATAGAATTATGCTGAGCTATTTGCTGCATCAAACATATGTTGTCTATGGCAATTAGAAATGTATTTTCTCCATAAGGATTTTTTTCTCTTTATGGACTGAGACATGCCCTACATACATGTTGTAACTCTCAAACTTGACCCTGCTTTCAAGTCATGAAAGCTATCCACTAGTAAGATCAAATTGGAGTCAAAGTTGTAGAGACAAAAACAAAATATATTAACAGAAATACCCAGACATCACTGGGGATGTTTCAAAGGATGGGGGTAAGCAAGGGTGTGGTTCAGCATCCTCCACTTCTTGTGTTTTCTGTAACAACAAAATTGCTGCTAAATGAACACAATAGCCAAGGAGTGTCATGGATATTGATCAGCTATAGGGATACACAACACATATTCATCCACAGGGGCTGACCTGTAGGGGGCTGCTCTGCCAACAGGCACCTTCATACCATGTGCAACCAAACAAGGAATGGCAGAAGGAATTAATTCATCTTTGCCCTCTCTAGTAGAAAAACAAGCATGTTATTAAGCAGAAAATGATGTAAGACTGTATTAATTATTAAGACAACACAATGATTACAGTCCTGTCTGTAGTATTTTAACATTGTGAGCGTAGTTTAAAATATTCATGGATCATTACGAATTAATCACTTGAAAGACACTGGCAAGGCTAGCAATTAATGGCGGCAGGAGCAATGATTGATTCATGCTGACCTCACCCTGGATCTCGGACTCTACCCTAAGAGTTCGCTTGACTTCATAATTATCATATACAATGTGACAAGGCTTTGAGAAACTAGGTCACTTGCCTACTGTTGCTTTTCAGTAAATGTTGTTCCAAGGCTAATGCTGACCACATTATAATTTATTGTTTCCTCACATGCCTTTCCTTGGGTTTTTATGACCCCAAGGATACAAAGAGGAGTAAAAAGTATTGTTGATATATTAGTTTGCCCCTTTGATGACAGCTTCCTTCCCATGTTCCACCTACTGTGATCAATTAGAATAAAATATTTTTGAGAAGTATCAGATTCACCCAACTCCTTATTAAATATATTGCTAATAATTACAGTTAATATCTTACCATACTTGATTTATAAGTCAGACTCTATCCTTAAAGTGTATAGGGGGAGAACCAATAGTAGATTTGGACAACCGCTGTAGAATTTGAAAATATTCTTTATGTCAGGGAGGCTAGAGGACTCAGCAACCATAGGTGATATTTATAAATATGTTTTACGTGGGAAAGAATATTATCATTTAATTCATCAAAGCTATCCTGTATCTTCTCTTCATTCAGTCTCATCAAAGCTATGTCCCCCCAAAAATGGTTGGGAAAAACCATGCTGGCAGATAGACTCTGTGATTTCAAGTTGCTTCGTCAGATAGAGGTGTTGAATGTATAAGGAGTTCTATCTACCTCTGGGAGGGAGCTGGGGAGTGGTAATGCATAACCTGTATTAATGTCTTTTTCACTTTTTATTGTGAAACAGAGCTGAGCAATCCATTCAGTCTGGACCATGATACTCTTCTATCCTTTGTCACACTGAGATATATTCCCATTTACTTTGTTCAGAGCTGGGTTATGGTACCCTGCCAACTTGATCACACTGATGTAGATTAGTGCATGTTTTTATCTTCCCTGGGAATCATAGTCCCTCACAGAGTCTAGCCATGTGTCTCCTGGACAGCACTGACATGTCTGATTGAATCCCAAGGAACCTCTACTGGTGTATGCTGCTATTTCTCTGTCTCTGCTTTTATTTTCTCCACACCTTGAAACCAACAGGTCACAATGCTTGTGTGGTCCTTTTCATACAAAAAGGAGAAGCTGCTGGGGGCAGTACTGGGATACCATCTTCATTTGTGTCTTTCCAGCAGTCATCACATCCCCCACCAGACATATCATAGCAGAAAACAGGGAACTGTTAGTTGGTGAAGTTTTACAAATTGTGCTCATTTAAGTGATTATTTTAAAAACTAACTCCTTTATTTCTTCCTTCTTCCCCCGTAGGAGCTTTAGGCCTAAGTCCTTAGTGACTTTCCAAGACCTTGTTCAATACAAGATTGAAATATCATGCATGAATGAAAAGTAGCGATTATTTGTGTTAAGAAATGCCTTTAAAAATGGATGCAATTTAAACCTTAGATCCCTCCTTTCCCATCTTCTCCTGCTAAATGTGCTGTTAGTGTCTGTCTGTGTATCAGGAAGACACTGCCCCTGTCTCGGTATTCTTTCCACATAAACTGTTCACAGTATTCTCTTCATATGCTTGTCAGTCCCTAGGCAGGAGGTAGCTTGTTTTAGATGAACACTTAACAAGGTCATCTTCATGAAGAAGATTATTCCCTCTTTCAAGTGGTTTTTTGTTGAAGTAATTATTCAAAACGGCTGCTGATGAAGCCGACTATCTAAGCTGTGGCATCTCTACTTAGCTCGGCCTCCATGTTCCTCAGCCAGAGACCACGTGCGTGCCACAGCTAGAAACAGCCAGCCAGAAACACCAGCCCTGCCACCCATGAGACGCCATCATGGGAGATGACTCTGCCAGTCTTCTGTAGGTAAAAGGCTGCTGGGGAACCCAGGGTTTCTTACGCCACAGTGTGTGTAGCTGGCTGGGAACACCCTGGGTTCCTCCAGCTGGAAGTTTCTCCATCTGCTCACTGACTAAAGGCCTCTCCACTAAAGGTTCCTCGCGACAGGGCCCCAACACACGAGGAAGTCCTTCGGTTTCCAAAAACGGTTTATTGGCATGACGGATGGTGGATGGATCTGGATGCACACCCCAAAAACCAGGGTGGACCTGAGTTAAATAGGGAGGGGAAGAGGGGGGAGGGGCTGAGGAGGAATGCTTAATTGACTCCACACTCTGGCCTTCAGGTACCTTATTAGTATGTAAATCTCTCTAGGGCCTGGGGCCTGTTTGTCACGCCCTCCACCTGTGTATGTGACTGAAGGGCACAGGTTGAATGGAGATCAGATCTCATGTTAGGCCCCACAATCTTCCACATTGTCTCTACAAGGCTGGGTTGTACCCAGACCATCCTGCCATCCACACGGGCCTGGTAAAAAATTGAGACTCTAAAGCTTAGATATTAATCAAAGGCTTTATATGTTTGTTAATGCTCAATAACAATATTGCCATACAATTACAGGTGTTTCCCAATTAGCTAACCTAAATATAAGTTGTTACCCAGGACTGCTCTCCCCACCTGCGTGGCTCTCCATCGATCCTACATCTCTGCTCTCTCTAGCTCCTCCTCTTCCTTTTCCTCTTCCTCTCCTTATTCCTCCCACCTTAGCTCCTCCTACAGTTTTTGCCCCTCCCTGATTCTCTGGTCTCTGTAGTGCGCACGTGCACACACACACTCTTGTTTCAAAATATGTAAGTGTTCTGCTCTTCACCCTTCTGGCCTGGGAAGCCCAGAGCATGTCATAGCCTAGCATTGTACACACTGATTATTTTCAGTGCTCAGTATGTGAGTGTGTGAAGGAGCTCTAGTGCCCTCCTAGGCATGGCTTCTTTCCATCAGTCACTCATTCCTACACTTTATTTTTCAGTCAGACAGGAATAGTTCATTGAGCATATGCCCCAGGACTGGCCAACCAGGGCCATGGTTCAGATTTGGGAAGTGATCTGTAACCCTGAGTTAAGATCCTACAGAGATTTATTTTATTTAAAACATTTTTTATTAATCATTTCATTCATTTACATCTCAAATGATATCCTACTTCCCAGTTACCCCTCCACAAGTCCCCCAACCCACAACTTCCCTCTCCTCCCTTCCCTTTGCCTCTATGAGGGTGCTTCCCCACCCTTCCACCTTCTCCTGCCCCATCCCTCCAGCATCCCCCTACACTGGGGCATCAAACCTCCACAGGACCAAGGGCCTCCCCTCCCAATGATGTTAGACAAGGCTATTCTCTGCTACCTGTGTCTCTGGAGCCTTGGATCCCTCCCTGTACACTCCTTGGTTGTTGGTCTAGTTCCTGGGAACACTGGGAGGTTCAGCCAGCTGATGTTGTATTTTGTATAGGGTTGCAATGTTCCTCAGCCCCTCCAGTCCTTCTGCCAGCTCCCCACCAGGGTCTCTGAGCTCAGTCTGATGGTTGGCTCCAAGTATCCACATCTGCATTGGTCAGTTGCTGGCTGAACCTCCCAAGGAGCAGTCATACCAGGTTCCTGTTAGCAATTGCCTCTTGGCCATGGCAACAGTGTTGAGTTTGGTGTCTGCAGACAGAATGAAGCCTGAGGTGAGGCAGTCTTCAGGTGGCCCTTTCTTCACGACTCACAAGCTGTTCTAAGCTAAACCTGTGACAACTCAATTCTAAACAAGCCTATGTCCTCACAGAGCTTATGTTTCAGTGGGTTTGCATAGCTTAGTGACAGCAATGCAACATGGTAGAGCTCTCCAGCTTGGTCTGCATAATTCTGAAATTTAAGAAAAAGTAGGAGCCATGTTTTCTTCAGCTTCATTGGCTGATAAAGGCTGACCTGAACTTGTGAGAGAAGTTTATAGTGGTTAGTCATCAGAGTTTGATATTTCTCCTTCTAGAAATTTAATATGGTTTTGAATTATTATTCCACCCATTGCAGTATCTCTAAAATAACATTTGGATGTATGTATATGGGTTTATGAAGGGAACCTTAACTTGCTATTTCAAGATGCATCTCAGGAATACAATGTTGTTTCCTTCAAAAATACACTTCAAAGATGTAGAGAGTGAACTATCCTTATATCAAACCACTTGGCTCTAATAATTGTTGGGATGCAGAGATAGTAAGTGTATATAGTAGAGGAGCCTAACTCAAACTCTTGATTTTTTATTTTTCATATTTGAAACCAATATCACCACATGGCCCTAATGACAGAGAGAAGGTGATGTGCACTGTGTTGTATTCCCGAGTTATGACCTCACAGTACATCCATCAGCAGGGATAAGATAGCTTGACAGACATAGCTTGGCTGGGTGTCTAGCTGGTCTATATTTTTTTCTATCTTGAGAGGAACATTGCATTTTTAGAATTTGGGAAGTATTTTTGAGATGTATTCTGAAAATGGTTTTTCACTGCAGCAGAATTCTCTGTTAACACTAGGGCCAGACTATACCAATTATGCAAGGAGAGCAAGGTGTGAGGAGAGAGGTGACATCCTCCAGCTTCTCTCATTAGAACAGGGAGCTGGGCTCATATCACAAAAAAGATCTGGGCAGTAGTAGCTAAAACTACTTTTTCATTCTCAAAATGAAATATCCTTTGGTTTTTAACATCGAGTTATATATTCACTTGTATAATTTAGCAACAGGGAAATACTTTTAAAAACCAGCTACCACAATTTAAATCATCTCCTCTGCCCAATAAATCAGAAATAATGAAGTGTACTTTTACACTGTGAAGTTTGAGAGTCACAGGAGAATCTTGCATGGTGAACTTTGACCTCTCTGGAGGAGGAAGGTCTCCACAGAGCCTCTCTGTGGTGTTTATTCAAGCTTCATGTCTGCTTTAAGAGACCTTCTAGACAGATATCTGTGAGATTCACAACTTTTTTTTTTTGTCTGAAAAAAGGAATCTAGGAGTCTGGCTACTGGAGCTCCCTGTATCCCCTTCAAATATCCGTAGCTGAGAAGTTCTGATTCTAAAAATGCAAATGATGCAGATGGATTTCAGTACTGAAACCATTGTCTGAAATTTTAAGTAGGCATGTAAGTATATGTGGATGAAGTAGACTTTGAGCCAACTCCAGACAAGCTGATGAGGGGGTACAGAGAGTAAAGAGAATAACAGAAACAGGCAGAGGACATACTCAAGGCCACTTTGGCTTCTACTTTAAGTTTCCTAGCAATCGGAGAAACTTTTTAAAGGAACATGAGGCTGGAGAGATGGCTCAGCTACTAAGAATGCTTGTTGCTATTGTAGAGAACCAGGGTTTAATTCCCAGCACCCACATGGCAGCTCACAGCTGTCCATAATTCCAGTTTCAGAGGATCTGACACCCTTTTTTGCCTCTGAGGGTACTGAACACATGTGATGTACATACATGCTTATAGACACACACGCACACACACGCACATGTGCTTGCACGCACATGCACATGGATACGAATAAACAAAATTAAAATCATTACAGAAATGAATGTGATTGTGGTAACAGGGCTCAGGACAGAACCTTTTCTTGTCACCTGCTGTTCTTGAACACTCACTTTCAAAACAAAGGCTGGGCCAGTCCCCTGAATGGCAATGGAGTCCCAGAAGCAGTCTCTTCACACAATGTAGTAACGTATTCTCCAAAATGATTAGAGAAACAGACCATGCAAAATCTATCACTGGAGCTGAAGAACCACATATTTCTTTCTAGGCCTAGCCAGTGGCAGTGGTCTCAAATGGAAGATATAGCTGCCATGAGTATATCATGGTGGAGGTACAACGTCTGTAAGGAGATTGGCTTTGAGCACTGCCTTCTAAACAGGTGCATGGGAAGAGATGGGTGCTATGTCAAGAGAGCCGAGGTTCAATGACAATGTCTCAATTTCTATGTGCTTCTATTCTTGCTTTGCCCTGTGACTGTCTTTGTTTTGTTTTTCAACTGAAAAATATATATAGAGAGATAATACCCTATGTGGCCATTTTGAAAATTTGAAAATTTGAAAATACCTATAGAATTCTGAACACAGCATCAATTGCAGCAGTGAATATGAGATACTACAGAAGTCATTGGCTACAAACAAACACATAAGCCCATGGCATGAGCTGAAGAACTAAACAAGGCTGGGCATTTTTGTACCTGTGCATTGATAAGATCAGCAGTTCCTGGTCCTGGCTGTTATGTTCTGCTTCTCTCATTTTCCAGGATATATGCTCTCTTGCAGTAACAGCAGCGCAGATAGAGTCGAAACCCACAGAGCCTCTCGGGAAATTAGCTTGACAATGGTAACTGTCATCTCTGCCACATTGTGTAAGAAAGGCATATGAAAACCAATATACTCAACTTGAGAAAATAGCCACTTCCTTAGGGAGAGAAAATTAAAAAGGCAAATTAAAAAGCATGGGATGGTTTAGAGGAAGGAAAGGGAAGAGAGACACACAATGTAAGTATATTATAATCTCAAAAATAAAATTTATGAAAGAATATGGGAATTGGGTAACCTAAGTGAATGAGGAGGGGGTAGAGAGAAGGCTGTTGGGTCCAGCGGTGCATTTCAATGGGAGAATAACATCTTGTGTTGTACATATAGCTCAGCAGGGTGACTACAATCAGCAACAATTAACCAAACATTTCAGAACCATCAAACGAGCATCTCTAGCACAAAGAGATGATGGATATCTGACATGATAAATCGGCAATTTCCTGGATCCGACAGGTAAGCGCTCTGTAGGCGCACTGAGATGCCACACTGCTCCCTGTGAGCCAGACAATGACTCTGAGCACCAATTAAAGTTAAATACAAAGAGGAAAGAAGCATGGCCGTGCCTGTGTTCAGTCTGCCCGAGTTGAGTCAGTGCTCAAGAAATCCTAACTACTATTCCCAGAGAGCACAGGCACTCAGTATATCCAATGGTGAAAGTTGGTCATGTGGTTTGATTCGTTTCTATGAAAAATTGCTTTCTTGTGCTCGTTGTTGTAACTTGTGCATTTTTAAAAAAGAAAATATCTGCTTTTGATATAAAAAAAAAACCCACAAGTCTTTTAAGGCATTAAGATGACCAATGTGGAAGGCACACACTGGCTTGTGTTCTGTCACTGCAGGGCTGGACTGTCTGACATTCATAATAATCTTTATAAACCTTGGTGAGAACATTGTTGAGTTTGTTTTCTTGTTGCTTAATCTTGAATCCTGCTAGGAAAAAGATAACAAATGCAAGTGTATATTTTTAATATACAGTTCTACAGGGGAAAAGGAAGTGGTTTTTAATATACAGTTCTATAGGGGAAAGACACAAAGGTAGAAAGGGCTGGCTTGCTGATTGGATATAAGATAGTGGCTCTTTAAAAGTCCCCTGGTTGAGAGAAAAATTCCTATCCTCTTCTTCTTCCATAGGCAAAGACTTGCCCTCTTTCTAATGCCCCATTCTGTTGGTTTAAGATGCATAACTTTATTATTAACTAATTTTTAGCTTGAGACTACCCCCTACCCCATTTTTGTCTAATCTTAGAGTTATGAGATAGGGAGGAGTCAGCTACCTGCTAGTGGACAAAGAGACACAGTGTTTCCTACTTACCTACAATTCTGATGAATTCTAAGCACACCTTGTACTGAAAATGGACCATGACAATTTATTTCTCATAGTCCTTCCTAGAAATCCAACTAGCAGTCTGACATTCAGGATCGTTGAGTGAGATAAGTAGAAAATGGTCACTTTTAAAGAAAGATCAGAGCTAGAAGGGAGGGGGAAGGGCACACTGTGAGCCTGGGAAAGTCCAAGGGGACAGGGTCATCTATGATTTTATAAACCAAGGGCAAAGTGTTGGAGTCTATTAGAACAATAAACTATTTAACAGCAGAAGGGAAGAAAGAGACGGGTGTCCTAAGGATTCTCTGGCTGCCATGGAGGAATGATGGGGAAGGAGATGGGAGTTGACACAGAAGTCCACTGTGACATTGCTGCATCAGTCTGGGCTTAAAGGCTTAAAGACTCCACTGGGGAGCAGAGTCAGGGCAAATTCTCATAGTGGTAAGGGAAAAAGACATTATTTGTCCCAAAGTATTCTGGAAAGTTGTGTTGATGAGGTTTTCACTCACTCAAGGGTCTTCACACAATAAAGAACAAAGGAGGGAAAGCTTGAGATGGTTTTACTTGCCACCATGAGACGGAAAGGACCCATGACACGGGAGACAAGAAAATTTAGGGGACATTTCCTTCAGGCTAGTGCCGCAGACAGCACTTGTGGACAGGGACCCTCATGAACCTTTACTCCTGATCTGTACAAGCATAAGAGGGAGACTAGAATGATACAACAAGAAAAGCTGTAGGCAGAACCGTCCCTGTCGCCAACACATGGGAGAAACTGTATGTATCTTCCATCCAGAGCACGAGGTATGTGGTTTTAAAAAATGGGCTTGACATACAGTCTTCCAAAAAGCAGGTTAACAGCGTATCAAAGCTTAAACATCTACTTATCATACAGGACCAGGTGTTGTTTTCTATTGCTGAAGGTTACTGGGGCCCTAGTGGCCTCATATCTGTGTGTCACCGAACTGTTCTACAAGTTGGAGGTGTGTCAGGAGGAGTCTGCATTTCTCATTCCTTGACCTTTCCAACTTGGAAAGGTCTGGTCCCATCTTCAAAGGCATGCTATACCTTTCCTACCTTGAATGTCTTGATTGCTTATATTCCTTCCATTTTCATGGACCCTTGTGAGTCTGTTGAGCCTGCATAGGTAGTCTCAGATCATCTCTGTGGTTTTTTTTCTTTTTAAATTTATTTATTTATTTATTTATTTACATTCCAGATTTTATTCCCCTCCGAGTCTACTTCCAACTGTTCCACATCCCATACCTTCTCCCCAAGCCCCTGTCTTCATGAGGATGTCCCCATGCCCCTCTTCACCAGACCTCTAAACTCCCTGGGGCTTCCAGTCTCTTGAGGGTTAGGTGCATCTTCTCTGACTGAACCCAGGCCCAGCAGTTCTCTGCTGTATATGTGTTGGGGCCTCATAGCAGCTGGTGTATGCTGCCTGGTTGGTAATCCAGTGTTTGAGAAATTTCAGGGGTCCATGTTATTGAGACTGCTGGTTCTCCTACAGGGTCGGTTGGCCTCCTCCTCAGCTTCTTCCAGCTTTTCCCTAATTCAACCACAGGGGTCAGCAGCTTGTGTTCATTGGTTGGGTGCAAATATCTGCATCTGACTCTTTCATCTGCTTGTTGGGTCTTTTGGAGGGTGGTCATGATAGGTCACCTTTGTGAGCACTCTAAGAATGGATACAGAAAATGTGGTTCATTTACACAATGGAATACTACTCAGCTATTAAGAACGAGGACATTCTGAGTTTTGTAGACAAATGGATGGAACTAGAAAATATCGTCCTGAGTGAGATAACTCAGACCCAAAAGGACATGCATAGTATTTACTCATTAATAAGTGGATATTACCCTAAAAAAACCCAAAAACAAAAAAGAATACCCAAGATATAGTCCACAGAACTCAAAAAGGTCAACAAGCTGAAGGGTCCAAGTAAGAATGCCTCAGTCCCACTTGGGAGGGAGAAGAAGGGAATAAGAAGGGGGAAGGGAGGGAAGGAAGTAGGGAAAGTGGACTGGGGTGGGCGAAGACGGAAACATGATCTCGTATTGGGTGGGGGAAAAGGACTGAAGCCCTGAGGGCCAGCAGAAATAATGGAAACAGGCAACCTCAGGAGGTAGGAGGTGGAGGGGACCCTCCAGAATGTACCAGAGACCTGGAAGGGAAAAGACTCTCAGGACTCAAAGGGAGGGACTTTAGATGAAATGCTCTATGTTGGGCAGAGGGCACTTGTAGAGCCCACCTCCAACAGAAAGACAGGACATCAACTCTGACCCATAATTGTTCCTGTCAGAAAGAACTGCAGGGATGGAAATGGAGAGGAGCCTAAGGGAAAGAAGGTCCAGCTATAGACCCAAAGTGGGATCCAGCTCCAGGGGAGGCCCCAAGGTCTGACACTATTACTGAGGCTATGGAGCGCTCTGTAGTTAAAGGTCTGATAACCCGCTTTTACTTCATGTGTAACTTTAACTCCCTCTGACTGTTTGTTCTAACATATTTTGGGACAGAAATTGTCAGATGTTGGACATCATTGTCAGAACTTTATTTTGTCATTTCTACTCCTAGGCATATACTCAGGACCTCAAAAGCACATGTCTGCATATGAGCGCTCACAATAATGTTCACCGTCTCCTGATTTAAATTGATCAGAATGGGCACAGTCCTCCATATGCACGTACAGATGACAGGAACAGTGTGGAAAGAGGGGACATAGCCCTGACTCACCTGGACTACTGATGGAAGCACTGGGCACACCCTTGATGTATATACATTAATGGAAACTAATGACTGAAAGGAGTCCTGTCCACATGCTGTGGCTCTTACATGGAGAAGAACTAACACCAGCTGTTAGTTGGAAAACCACAGATTGCTTCCTGGAGGAGATAATCTGATTTAATCTGAGCCTTAGAAGAAGGGAAGTCAAACCGTTAGAAAAGGAGTCAGTGACTTTTTCCCCATCTGTAGTTACACACCATTCACAAGGCATTATGCAAATTACTTCTTCAGTAATTCTCTTAACAAACATGTCACTTAGGCACAATTTCAGTCTCTAAGAACATGGTATGCTACCATCATCCACCAAATGAACCATGGTTTCTGCTCTTAGAATGCATGGAGGTTTGCTCTTAGAATGTATGGAATCCAGAGCTGCTTCTGTATGCAAGACATTTTTATCCAATTTCTTTTCAGATTAAAAACTACAAAGAGAAGAATAGTCACCAGAAAGGCAGAATCTGAACTTTCTACTGTCCATTATAACCACCTATTTCATATTGTTGTCAAATTTCTGGATTTACAGATGGTTGTTGGTCTTGGTGTTTGTCAGACCTTTGCTCCTGTGACTGACCAATGCCAGTGAGAACAACAGGTTTAAAGGCAGAAGGGTTTATTTTGGTCCATGACTTTAGAAGTTTATAGCTGGGCAGCACTGGCATTTCTGGACCATAATGAGGCACAACATCATGGCTGATGGGTACTGTGGAGCAAAATTTCTTTCTTCATGGTGACTGGGAAGCATGGGGTAGGGCAAGGAAGAAGGAAGAAGAAAAAGGGTGGAGGAGGAGGGGGAGGATGAAGAGGAGAAAGAAATGGAGGAAGAGAAGGAAGTGAAAGAAGAAAAGAGGAGAAGGAGGAAGAAAAGGAAGAGGAATAGCCTAGAGACAAGACAACCAGTTACCCACTTTCTTCAGCTTCCTAACGTGTCTACTGCTTCCTGAAATGGTCTCAGCAGCCAGGAACATGTGAATGTGTGGGAAACATTTCAGATTCACACCTGAGCCATGAATCCATGTGTCTTCTGCTTTCTGCCTTCTCAAGCAAATGACGTGTCTATTTTCTTTACTTAGACACTAGACTCAGATGAACTCATCCACTGCTTACTGCATGTTGGTTGTTCTGAATGTTGTACCATCACTTATCTGTGTTTGTCCTGTAACAGTGTTGACGTTGATGCCCTTTCATTCTTGTAACATGAAAATAATACACTTTTGTCTTCCATAATATACAGTTATGAACATACATAAAGCTCTTAATCTGAATTGGTAAGTCAGGAGTTGGTACCTGTTGAGTTTTGGTCTTGCTGTCTATTATAATGCTAAGTACAGGCCCCTAAGACCTGGAGTCTTCACATAGATCTATGTGACCCTGACCCCAAGTTATTTCTGATTGGCAAATAAAAATACCAAAAGTCCATAGCTGGGCAGAAGAAACATAGGTGGGGTTTAGGTTCCCCAACTTGGAGTCAGAGAAGAAAATGGAGGTAGAGGAGGAAGAAAAAGAAGCCATCATGTGTTAGGTTAGCCATAAAAATGTTGCTTTGAGGACTGGCCAATTGGAATTATGAGCAGCCCAGATGAAACATAGTAAACTTGGGGTTATCGATAGGAAAGTAGATTCTAATAGCATAGAAGGTAGGTGTCTGCCTAGTTCATGCTGTTTAAGGCTCATTGTAAATATAAAGGTTGTGTGTGCGTTTTATCTGGAAACTGAAAGACCAAGGCAGGGTAGAAATGTCAGGACTAAATAATTTGCACAACAAGTAGCAGCTCCTTTATGTTGACTTCTTAACAGCATTACATTTGAATCCCGTACCATGTGCTAAAAACTTCATCAGCACACTTTCCTGAAAGTTGAAGTGGGGAAAGTGGCGAGAACCTAAGTGGCTATCTTCTCTTTGAGAAAGGGAGACAGTTATTATTTCTGACGTATTACCACAGCCTGCAGACAACATGGACCCAAATGAGTCCCAGACATTCCTCTTTGAGGGTGGTTGAAGAGAAGACCCATCAATATTCTCTGCCTCTGTCTTAAGATGAAAGAGAAAAACCTCCTCGGGTAGAAGGAAAAAAAAAAAAAAAAAACCAGAGGGAACTTTATCCTGAAGTTTCAGCAGCCATCGTTTATCCACCACCCAACTTTGACTGACTTCAGTCAACTTTGGCCACTCAGCAGGACACGGCTGGCTGCAGGGTACAAATGTGAACTTCACTACTAATATTAAGAAGGGATCCAGGCATTCGTAATGACTTTAGTAACACAGATTCAGAAAGAATCATTGGACATCAGCGTCCTACAAGTTCCGTTATCTGAGTGAATCAGATCTTGTCCTAAAGATCAGAGTTGCTCAAGTGATACACACATAGAAGTGGACATTTGTGCCAAGCCAGGACCAAACAGGGAGGGAACAATACAGTCCATGAACATATCTATAGTTGTGTTGGAGAGTTGAGGTGTCTGGGTTCCAACTTAGGAATCCGAATTATGACAAACTTGTTAAATGGAATTTGAACTTGGCTTCTTTTTTATGTCTCCTTTATTTTAAAAAAAGACTGAAATAATTTAAGATTTTTTTTCTACCTTAGTATGTGGCAAGTGATGAGGGATTTGGTTTTATGTGTATTGTGCCTTCGTGTCTTTTACATGATGAATGAGGCCCATAGTCTGAGGGAACTCATGTACAATGAATGCATCCCTATCTCTGTATAAAGAGACCTAGCTCAATGTAAACTGTCCAAGCCAACTAGAAAGTAGCAGCTCACGTTTAACTAGGAACTTTCCACTGTGTTGGTATAAATAAAGAGCCCTTCATTTGAGTATTGACTCTTTGCTGCTTGTCATTTGTCCCTTTAAATCATCCCCATCCTGATGTCTATTTTGTGGAATCCAGAGTTACCAATGCTTTGGACCAGCCTGGTTTGTGAATGGCTCTGTTAGATAACCTAATGAGGGATTTTTAAAAAAAATCCTTTTCTGACAGTTCTAACTACAAGCATTGAATGTAAGAAACTTTGAGCAAAACTAAAAAATGGTCAAAAAGATTTTGCAGGGCTGGAGAGATGGCCCTGGGGTTGAGCATTTGTTCTGCAGCAACAAGAGGGATGGATGTTTGGATCCAGGAAGGAAAATCACTGAGGTTTGCTGACTTCCAGGCTGGCCGAGAAACACAGCCTTGGGTTCCTGGAGAGCCTGCCTTAATGGAATAGTCTAAGCTTCGTAGAGGAGGGTACCATCTTTTGGCGTCTGTATTTACAACAGCTCCAGAATGTGAAAACATGCAAACGAACACATATGCACCCCCTCTCAAGAGATGCATGCACGAATCAGTCAGTCAGTCAGTCAGTCAGTCAGTCAGTCAGTCAGTCAGTCAGTCAGTCAATCAGTCAGTCAGTCAGTCAACCAGGAAGCCAGTTGTTGGATTTCTCCTAGTCCATGGCCTAAGGTTTTTTTTTTTTTTTTTTTTTTTTTTTTTTTCAAAAAGATGATCATGTCCATTTAAATTGTATTTCTGCTGATGTGATGGCATTGGCATTGACAAGACTGAATTGTTAGTTGTGGGCTTTATTGTATTATACTCAGATATGATCTTCCTTACTAGATATCCATATCTGAATGGACTGGTATGATCAAGGAGAAACAAAGCCCACACTCTTGAAGCAAGAATACCAGTGTTTGCATGACTTGTTTTAATGCTATTTGAATAGCTATGTTCAGGAGCAAGGGCTCAATCCTTTTCACCTTAACTGAGTTTTGCAACTGGTGGTGAGGGCCAAACTTTTATGACCTGGAACAGAAAGTTTAAGACCTGAAATCATTTTAACAACTTACCGTGTACGACTCTCCTTCATTTTCCTATTATCTTTTTAGGAACCAAACTCCATCTTCGTGCTCATGAACCACTTCAGCAATCAAGGGAAAATCGAAAGCTCCAAAATGGAAACCCTCTTTAGGAGTGTCTCAGAAAGTGATCAGAAAATGATGTCTGTAATGGGCTTTACAATTGCAAGCTCTTGCTGGAGATGGAAATCAAATAGCTGCCTTGTCTTCCTGGGTTGTTGTTTTCCACACTGGAGGTGCTAACGACCTATTACTATCCTTCCTCAGAAAAAGAAGCAGGATACATTTTCTTAGAGTCAAATACAGCCAGGTTTATCACCATCAAGACTGCCAGCCTAACAAGGCAGTGGAGATAATTCTTCCTTGAAAAATGAAATGCCCAAGTGTGAGTCTATTTCTACCATAGACTGTAGTTCCTGGCAGCAGATGCATCGTGGACCGTGATGGGATGGGATGGGTTAGTTGGAAACCTAGACCTCCATCTTTATGAACAAAAAAATAATTTCAAACGGTGGTATTGCATATGGTTACTTGTACTATTTAGTGAGCAATAGTAAGACTATATTGGATTTATATTGTTGGAGGACATGGAAAAAATGGGGCTTAGGACATAGGCTTTGAACTGAAAGACACAACCATGCCATGACCCAGACTCTAGCTCTTATTCACTGTGTGGCCAGAACCAAGTTCCCCAACTTCAGTCACTGTCCTACAGGGGGTCATGTGGTTACATTGAGGACTACATTCTAACACAACATCTGTTTCTCGTCCTGGATTTTTCCTTGGTTTCTCTTCTGTTTTTCTAAGGGGAAAGCATGAAGGTTGGGAGGTGTCACATGGCTTAGGAGACACAGTAGTCAGTGTAAAAGGATGACTTCAGAGGATGCCATCTTTACCAGCCATGTGTAAACCAAGATGATGTTTGTGGTTTGCTTTTACATCTGCTTTTCTCTCAGCCTATTCTTACTCAGTAACTTCTATGTAGAAACACTGTTTTTTGATATTGACCTTTCAGGGTTGTTATTTGTTCCTTTGTTGTTGCCATCAGACTAAAGATATGGTGACCTCCAGCTCTCTAGGAGGTAGTGCCATCCTTGAACTCCCTGTTCCAGATACCAAAAGGCATAGTTGTCCCAGGAGTAAAAGGGTCATATCTGCCCTCCTCAAAAATCAAGTTCTGGGATCAATCAAATCAGGCCCTCTTGTCACCCAGGAATTTATTCTGGAGATCTATTCATTGAAATGGATTAGACATACTTTCTGACTGAGGCTTGATCCCAATGAGGTGAATACTGAGTGAACACCTGCCTCTTCCTTGTGTTTCTGTCAGGCAGTTTGTGCAGCAATAGAGACTCTTCAAGTTCAAAATACAGCACAAACCAATGTCGCCTAGATGTGCCAACTACAGCTAAACACAGACTTAAGCTGAAGTTTATAGTAATGGTTTTATATCCATTGCTTGACTTTCTATTTCTACTTCTCTCGCCTGTGTCCCCAACAGCTTCTTGTAGAAAAGAAATGAAGAATTTTCACAAGCTTCTGTATTTCTTTTTCTTGCTAATCTACATAACACCGGAAACTAAGTCTTCTCTGTATCTAGCAGCTGTCATAAGGGTTTGTAGCTTAAATTTCCTTTTATAAAGTATTGTTTAAAGCTTCTGAACATCTATGCTCCATTTATTTATTTATTTATTTATTTATTTATTTATTTATTTATATGACAATCTCTCCTTTCCTCAGAGAAAATATCTTCACAGTTGCACGACTCATAGCTATTTCTGTATTGCTCTGTTTCAAGGGAACTTGCTTAGAAGGTGAGGCCTTTCTGACAGTAAATACCTATAGATACAGACGATGTTTCTTCAACTGTAAGAATATACAAACCCTACAGGTTTACTGTCTATGTTTCTGACTCAGGGCAACAGAAGTCATCTGGAGATAAGATCTATTGTTGAAACAGACACTTAGTCCCCTTTGCTGGCCACTTTGCAGATACCATTCAGTTGGGCATGGATATTAGAGAGACCAAGAAGCAACTCTACACTGAAGCAGCCTTGAAGCCGAGGAGCTCAGACAAACAGTGAATCAGCTTGGAAGGACAGTTCTGCGATTGGTGGTTAGGTTTTCTGCCTTCCAGCTGAGGGGGCACAGTCCAACAAACTCTGCTTGACTTTGAAAGACAAAGGAAGATCCTGGAGGCTAACACACTTAGTACCTCAGTACTTAGTACCTACTGCAGGAAGGAGACGGGAGAGATGTCCTAGTGGTTAAGAGTATGTACTACTTTTTGCAGATATGGTTTCCAGCATGTATCTGGTACCTCACAACCATCTATAGCTCTTGTAACAGGGATTCTAATTTCCATTTTCAGTCTCAGCAGGTACTGCATACATGTGGCTACATACATACATGCAGGCAGAGAGAGTACTCAGACACATAAAAAAAAGCAACATGTATTAAATGAACATTCTCTTTCATTCACCTTTAGTTTTTCTGCTGTTAGTAAGGCTCACGTGTGTCCCCAGATAAATACTCTCTTCTCTCCTTATCCCTCTTCTTCCTTTTCCACTTAGGGAGAAATGAGAGCTCTTTGCCTGATACCAGGAACAGAGTATAAATATATTTGGAATAGAAATATTCTCTCCATGTTAGCTTCTCCCTCATTCCTATGACTCCTGGAAGGCCCGCTGCTAGTCCCCAAATTCTTAGTCTCTCTCCTCCCAACTTAGTTGGCAAAAAATCTAGTCTACCAAAATCCACTTATCAGATAGATAATTTTGGGAAAACTTCAGTTTTATGCTCTTTAAATATATGAAGATTTGAAGATAACTTTTCCAAGACAGAGCTTTCTCATGGAGCTATTGTAGGCCTCCTATGTGGTGTGGATAGCTTGAACTTGTGATCCTCTAGTTCCTGCCTCTCAAATTCTGGAATTATAAGCATGCACTACCATTACCTAGGGATATATATATATATATATATATATATATATATATATATATATATATTGTTTGGCCTTTAAAGATTTTGGAAGATTTTCCTAAAGCTCAATTCTCTGCTTCTGATTTGGTCTTTCTAAAACCCTCAAGGTGTGTTGTGTTCTTTTTTGAGTGGAAGAAGATACTCATCTTGGGTAGAAGATGCAAAGCAAGACTCAGTCAAGAAACCAGGCAATTAGTGACATGTGCATTATGTAGATTGACACTTGGCAGAGCCTGTGAACAGGCTGGCTCTCTTCAACTTTGGGAATGGAGTCTGAAACATTGCCTACTGCTCTTTGCAGGAGAGTTCTTCCTTAGGGTGAACTAGTTTCCTGGCAAATAAAGCAAGACCATACTAGAAGAATCTCAAAGTAATAGGGGATCTTGCTGTGGCTACTTACAGTTAGAGAGTACTGGGTGTTCTGATAGAGAGAAATACCATTTAGAATAGTAGTTCTCAACCTGTGGGTTGAGACCTCTTTTGAGGGAGTCAAAAGACTCTTTCACAGGGTTCTCATATCAGTTATCCTGCGTATCAGATACTTATAGTACAATTAATAACAGTAGCAAAATTACGGTTATAAAGTAGCCATAAAAATAATTTTATGTTTGTGGGTCACCACAACACGAGGAACTGTATTAAAGGGTTGCAGCTTTAGGAAGGCTGAGAACCACTGATCTACAACCATGGGCTTCAAGGAACCAACCAATGTTATGGAAATAGTAGTGGGACTTAGTTTGTCCTTTGCTGGTATTTAAAAGGACATCCTGAGAGGAATACTATAAATCTTGCAAAGATGACTCTCAGCTCATTGAAAGGCAGGCTAGTTTTCATTTAAAAGTTGTCTTTCTTCTACTTGGGAGAGCAGATTCTGCTGGAGACATGACAGCGCCAAGCTCTCTAGGAATCAGAGTCTGTCAGAAAGCTGCAGCTGTCGCTTGGAGTGAGAACTCCCAAGACACAATCAGTCATCGATTTTTTTTTTTGTCACCTCAGCTGTGAAAGGAAGTCCTAGCCGTTATGGCACGAGAGCATTTCCTGATGAAGGGCGCACACACCCCAGTCCTCTTTCTTTTGATCTACAAGTAAACTCCTAGCGTGATGTGCAAAGCCATCTGTATGCAAATGTAAGTAAGCCCTTTTCCCTTCAGATATGTTATATATATATATATTCCAGTTTGGGTACCATCCTCCTTCAGCTCAAGGCAGAGGTTATACAGAGGCTCTTGCTTGTCTCATTAAATTTAAACTCGGCATGTTGAAAGGCAGCGTCCTCCTAACCCTGCCACCTACCCTCTCTTGTCTTTTTGGTGGATTGTTTATCGTTCTCTCGCTGCTCTGTGGACTTTTCTCATCTTCTCTGCAACTTGCACAGCCCTTTAGATGTTTTATATACACCCAGAACCTAGCACTTTGAATTTTAATGGTGTATTTATTCTCAGCTTACTTCTTCTATCTCCTGAAGAGTGTCTCACGAAAGAGTTATGGATCTGGTCATAAAATCCAATAAAGATGTGTTCACCAGACTGATTTATTTTCTGAGCTCTCTCCCTGTTAAATTCATAAGAGGAACCAGATTTCTGCAGATATTTGACTACTGTAGGGGAACTGATAACCACAAGAGCCAACCCAGGCACAGATATTAATAAGAACCACACAAAGAAAAGGCTCTGCCGCTCACATTAAATTGTTCTCTCTCAAAGAAATGAGGCAGTGGGCTTAAGTAGAAGAATGATTCATTAAGTATGTTAAATAGTCAGGCATGAGAAAAGTTGGGCTGTACAATTCAAGATAATTAGTTTGGAGCACTAGATGGCACAGCTAAATAGACCCGTGAGAAGTCACATGTGAGTTACTTTTATTTTCAGTTTCCAACGTCAAAGCAAGTACTGTATAACAAATAAAAACAAAACAGAACAAAACAAACCAAACAAACCAAGAACAAAACAAACCAAGAACAAAACAAAACAACAATAAAACCAGTCTGGATTTCGTTGGCTGTTATTATAAAAATCTGTTCCAAGTAAGCACCATGGTTTGTTCTGTTTCACTACCTGGAACGTGAAGCCGTGGCTCTGGGAAGAACTTCAAAATGAGGCATGAGTCTGTCCCTGATTTCCTCCATCTTCTTTCCAGGTCACTGTCTTTCCACAGACTACAGGGTACCCCAAAACCCCATTTCAAAAGTCAGAGTTTAACTTGTGTTTTCTTAGCCTGGGAATATCTCAAAACGTACATTACTTACAACTAACTTTGTTACCATTTTCTTCTGTTTGTTTTGTCTTCTCTGCATACACTGGGGATCCCATCTGTTTCTCATAGGTCTCTCGTCTCCCCAGATTCAGTCAGACCTGATTATATGTTTCTGGGAAACAGGTTCTGCTGCTTCCCACAGTGGGCATCGAGCTCTCTCTCTCTCCCTCTCTCTCTCTCTCTCTCAATTTTTTATTGGATATTTTATTTTTTTACATTTTAGATGCCATCCCCTTTCCCCATTTCCCCTCCCTAGAATCCCCCCATCCCAATCCCCCCTCCTCCTTTTTTGCTTTTATACCATTTTAATTACATGCAAGTATTAAGGTCAGTTCTAGGTTGCGGTACTAGCAATACAATAGATGCAAATGGTCAAGGAACAGGCAAGACAATAAACATAAATAGTCAAAGAACAAGCAAGGCAATAAACAAAATTCTGTGACCATTCCCAAGATCACTGTTTCTAAGGGCTTATCAGGATGACCAAAATATCTGAGCCAACTTCCCTGTCCTAGCCCAAGGTCATTTTCATGTCTGAAGCCTACTTCCTTGTTCTAGCCTAAAATTTAGATTCCTGTCTGAAATTACTTCTTTGTTCTAGCCTAATGTCAGATTCCTGGCTGAAGCCTACTTTCTTGTCCTTGGCCAATGTCATATTCCTGCCAAGCAGCCTTTTTCCTTGTCCCTACACCTTCTAATTGTGTTAATGTTTTGAAATTTGGCATGTCAGTTATGGAGGTCTATATCAACCGGCTTTTGTTTTATTGACCTGAGTATCACAGAACTTTGGTATTCTAAAAATAGCTTGCAAGTACTGGAAGAAATGAGTCAGGCTTTAAGCAGAAGCAAGAGGGTAGTGGGCTTGATTATTTCTGGTATAACAGTTTTAAATTCATTAATTGGTAGCACCACTGCTTCTGCAGTTGCTTTGACACAGAAGTTAAGATGTATGTCTCTTAACCAATCTGAGTTCCTTCCTCCCGTTTCAAAGGTTTCAAGGACAGGACACTGACATAATTCTTGCTTGTCAAAAATGTTTTCCAAGGTATTCTGAGCTGGGCCAAAATATAATCTGAGGGGCACCATATAAACAACTTGTCTTGTCAGTCTTCTATCCTGTTCACAAACAAAAGTGTTTGCATGATTTTCCTCCCCTTGGTCTCAAACAAACCCTTATTGTTCCAATAGAGGTAGGTCTAGCCATTGGTTCTGCATGACCCATTGTTAGAACACAGAATTTCATGGTGTTTCTTGATGAGGAACAGGCCCAGGACCTCCAGTTACCCATGGACACAAAACTCAGTACTGTGAAATCTTCATTTTATAATCACAGTCACACACACACACACACACACACACACACACACAGAATTCTTTTCTTTTAAAAAGAAATTCTTTATTAAAATACTTTAAAGCTTTGTAGTTTATTGTGTCCCCCCCCCCCATTAATCATCATGTAGAAATGAGGCTTTTCACAAATGTTTTTGATTTTGTAAACTTAGAACAATTTATTGACCATCTTTTGGAGTTGATGCTTATATTTTTCAGGTGATATCTAATTCTAATTTAATTATGATGGAATTATAAATGCCAGAAACATGGTGTGATGTTTATATAAGTTTTGGGTATTTTTTTCTTTTGTTCAAAATATTCTTTAGTTAGGAAAGCTTTGTTCACTGTAATTTTGTTGACTTGAGGAAGAGGAGGCTATGAAGGGACTTTACCTGCAACTACGCAGGAAGACAGTGCCTTATATAACATTTTAACTCCGTCATCAGTGGGGCTGGAGAGTTGGTTCGGCTGTTATGAACACTTAATTCTGTTGTAGAGGACCCCTGTTTGGTTTCCAGCATCCACATGGCAGCTCATAATTATCTGTAACTCCAGTGACAGGGGATATAATACCTTTCTCTGGCCTCCGTAGGCTCCTGCATGAATGTAGTGCACGCATATACATGCAGGCAAACCCCTCATTCATTTAATGAATTAACAAATCTTTTAAATGGTTTATCACAGACGTTGTGAGTTGGTGTTTCTTTGAGTGCACATATCAAACCCTTTGGGGATTTAATACATATTCAAGATCACAAGTGTTTACATTTTTGTGTTAAAAGGAGAATGGAGATAACAACTCTCTTGTTATACATGTGTAAAACATAACTGTCATCTAAAGTTATTCTCTTTTTTTTCCGATAAGATTTTTTTATTGGATATTTTATTTACATTTCAGATGCCACCCCCTTTCCCCATTTCCCCTCCCCAGAAAACCCCTATCCCATACCCCCTTCTCCTTTTTGCTTTTATACAATTTTTTTAATGTTAACCAATGGCTTTATAAATTTGGTAATGCTCAATATCAATCAGAAGTGTAACCTAATACCCAACCTAGATATATCAACTATCTTTGACTGGCGGAGACATGTGAACATCTGCTTCCATGTCTGGCCCCACTCTCTCTTTCTCTCTCATCACCTAGCTCCTCCTCTCCTTCTCCTCCTTATCTTCTTACTCCTCCCACCTTAGCTCCTCCTACATATCACCCTTCCTGTTAAAATAAAACTTTTCTCTCAAAATACAGTTAGAGCAGAACTATACCAATTTATGTCAGTAAGGTGCAAGATAGACCTTAATACCCAGTCCATCATTTTGTTGACTAAGCAGAACCTCTGTCATCTCTCCTAAATATAAGACTTAGTTCTGAACCTGGCTTTTTTTTCTTGGCTTTAGAATGAATGTCAGCTGAAAACCATCCTCTCAAATCTTTTCTCTCAAAGTAAATAGCAAGGATTGGCTATGAGATTGTAAGTTTTCAATCCCATCAGAAATCCAGAATGACTGAGTTAACTGAAATTATGGGAAGCACAAAGCATAGCTTCTAAAACTTAGCCAATTTATAGAGACTGCTGAACACCTGGACAGTCCCTATACTACAGAACGTTGGAGCATCTGATCTTCAGCCTTTTGGCCCAGGATCATCTGACAGACCTAGTGATGCAGAATTATTAAGGGCTGATTACTCTGTCTTGGAAGATATAATCAGTTGACTATTCTGCAAGTGTGTCCTTTTCTGGACAGTGATTTGTCTGTAGATGGAAAGAGTCCATTCTTGTCTAGTGGCTGACTCACCACAATTAGAATAACCCCAAAGATGCTCAATTTCTTCTTAGAATACAAGACAGGAAGCTGTTAGGAGCAGACAGGTCTCTAATCAAAATGAACATTATATACAGAAATGTTTGTAACGTCAATTCTGTGGATTTCTGATGTTTTGAAAACCAACTATTTATGTAAGGCAATCTGGACTGTTGTCTGTTAACTCCTCTCAGCTATTTCTAAAGAAAATATAGAAAACACCCTAACAATAAACTCAAAGCCATGAATTTGCTATAGGCCCTTAACTTACAGGCTAACCATCTCAAATAAGTTAAAAAAAAGTTAAAGAAGGACTGGGTCTAAGCCTTGTATTCCTAAATGTGTTATACAGGCGCAATGCCTATGAGAGTAACAATATTCATCTCACTTTTATATTAATAAGAAGTTCGTAGTAATAAAAAGCTTAAATTTGAAATCAAAGTAAATTTTGTACCATTTAAGAAATTATAACTTCATCTTAATAACAATTATACATATTTTTACCAGTACGTTATGGCTATGCAATAAATCCTAGCTAATCCTCCCTGTTCCACCAAAACCACTATTTTCCCTAGAAAGACAGCCCAATATTAACCACCTCAGTCCCCAAGCCCAGGGAATAGGGGTGCCGACTCTTCATTAACTTCTTCAAGCTGATTATGGGTGTTGAGATATTAGAAGAAGGGTTGGGGGAAGAGTAAATTGATAAGCCTCTGATACTGTGTCTTCCCTACATCCAGCTGGAATTCCAGGACATCAGAAGTTCGAGCAGGTGTGCTCAGCTTGCCTGATGAGTAGATACACCAAGGCTATGTATTCTGCAATATACAATTCTCAAAACATATTTTAGTATCAAGATAATTATTTGTTTGAATTCTGGAATCTAGTCTTCTGGCTGCCTGCCTCTATCATGTCTAATCCATATAATTCTGGGCATTTCTATGAGGGTGTGCTCCCACCATCCTCCCATTCCTGCCTCCCTGCTCTCAAATTTCCCAACATCAGGGAATCCAAACTTTTGGGCACCTAGGCCCTCCACTTCCACTGATGACCAATCCCTTACCCCATTCCCCCCTCCAATTACTATGAGGGTGTGCTCCCACCATCCTCTTATTCCCGCCTCCCTGCTCTTGCAATTCCCCAACACTAGAGAATCCAAACTTTCAGGTACCAAGCCTGTCCACTTCCACTGATGCCTGGCAAGGCCACCCTCAACTACCTATGCAGGTGGAGCCATGAGTCCCCTCCTTTGTGTTCTCGGGCTGGAGATTTTAGAATGGCTACTCCAGCTTGTTTCTTAGTACCATTTGCTTGAAAAATTGTTTTCCATCCTTTTACTCTAAGGTAGAGTCTGTCTTTGCACTGAGGTGGGTTTCCTGTATGCAGCAAAATGCTGGGTCCAATTTATGTATCCAGTACATTAGCCTATGTCTTTTAATTGAGGAACTGAGTCCATTGATGTTAAGAGATATTAAGGAACAGTGATTGTTGTCTCCTGTTATTTTTGTTATTAAAGGTGAAGTTACCTTTGTGTGGCTATCTTCTTTTGGATTTGTTGGAAGAGGGTTACTTTCTTGCTCTTTCTAGGGTATAATTTCCCTCCTTGTATTGGAGCTTTCCTGCTATTATCCTTTGTAATGCTGGGTTTGTAGAAAGATATTGTGTAAATTTGGTTTTGTCATGGAATATCTTGATTTCTCTATCTATGGTAATTGAGAGTTTTGCTGGGTATAGTAGCCTGGGCTGGCATTTGTGTTCTCTTAGGGTCTGTATGACATCTGTACAGGATCTTCTAGCTTTTATAGTATCTGGTGAGAAGTCTGGTGTAATTCTGATAGGTCTGCCTTTATATGTTACTTGGCCTTTCTCCCTTACTGCATTTAATATTCTTTCTTTGTTTTGTGCACTTGGTGTTTTGATTATTATGTGACGGGCGGTATTTCTTTTCTGGTTTAGTCCATTTGGCTTTCTATAGGCTTCTTGTATGTTTATGGGCATCTCTTTCTTTAGATTAGGGAAGTTTTGTTCTATAATTTTGTTGAAGATATTTATGGGCCCTTTAAGTTGGGAATCTTCACTCTCTTCTATACCTATTATCCTTAGGTTTGGTCTCCTCATTGTGTCCTGGATTTCCTGGATATTTTGTGTTAAGAACTCTTTGCATTTTGCATTTTCTTTGACAGTTGTGTTGATATTTTCTATGGTATCTTCTGCACCTGAGATTCTCTCTTCTATCTCTTGTATTCTGTTGGTGATGCTTGTGTTTGTGACTCCTGATTTCTTTCCTAGGTTTTCTATCTCCAGCATAGTCCCCGTTTGTGATTTCTTGATTGTTACTACTTCCATTTTTATGTCCTGGATGGTTCGTTCAATTCTTCACTTGTTTGGTTGTGTTCTCTTGTAATTCTTTAAGGGATTTTTGTGTTTCCTCTTTAAGGGTTTCTACCTGTTTACCTGTGTTCTCCTTAAATTCTTTGAGAGTGTTTATGTCCTTCTTAAAGTCCTCTATCATCGTCATTAGAAGTGATTTTAAATCTGAATCTTGCTATCCTGGTGATATGGGGAATTCAGGACTTTCTAGTGTGGGAGAACTAGGTTCTAATGATGCCAAGTAACCTGGGTTACGGATGTTCTTGCACTTGCCTTTTGCCATCTGTATCTCCTTAGTGCTACCTGCTCTGTCCCTGACTGGAGCCTGTCTTTCCTATTATCTTGGTTGTATCAGAACTTTGTGGGGTGGGTGTAACTACTGGGGTAAGCGCTGGGGCCCAAATTCTGCTCATTGCTCAAGTGCAGACAGGATGCTGCCCAGGTTAGAGCTCTGGGAGCCCTGCTTCCTCTGGGTTCTGTGTTATTGGGGGCAGAGCTGCCATCTTGGATCTGCTTAGTTCCTGGGCCCAGACCGGAAGGAACCAGTGCTCTGGGCTGGGAGTAACTTCCTGGGTCCTTGTGGGTCCCAGTTACTCTCTGTTTGGGGTGAACGTTGCTGTCTGCTTACCTAAGATACTGCCCAGGGTAGAGTTTCTGGGAGCCCTGCTTTCTCTGGGTTCTGTGTGATTGGGGACAGAACTGCTGTCTTGGATCTGCTCAGTTCCTGGGCCCCTAAAGTTATTCTCTAATCACATATTTATTAATCACCCACTATGTATAGACATTTTATGTGTTTGGAACCGGGACCATGGGTACTTAAAATCCCCTTCAAAATTGGAAGAAATTAGTTTTCAGGTCATCTTAAAAACCATTTTTTGTATAAATTTAGCTCATCCATTTTTGAGTAGTGGTTTTGCTATTTTCATTTAAAAGCTCATCTTGACAGTTGATTAAAATGCTGTCTGTCTGCTCAGTTCTGGCTGGTGCCCTTTGTACTATGTTAGACAGTGTGCGAACTTCCTTACCTCACCCCACGTTTTATATTTCAATTGTCAATTCCCAATTGTTTGATTCTTCTTGCTTTGACTTATGAGTTCAATTTTCCCTCTTTTATTAGCTTTGTTTCAGATTATCTATTCTATTTTATCTTGGCTTTTGTTCTCTCTCTCTCTTTTTTTTTTGATGAATATTTCTTTGAAACATCCCCAAGATCAAGGCAATAACACTTGACTTGATAGTGCAGAGAGTGGTTAGAAGTCTATTTCTTTGTGAAAAATAGCCATTTCTAGAAAGTATTGTTCATGACAAAGAACACTGGAGCCTGGGCAGAAGTTAAAATGGCAGAGACAAATTTTATTGGGTCCTATTGCAATAGGGGAAAGTAGACTGTGATATAGAATGGAATTCAGTCTCAGTATACTAAGGATAATGGGGCTTTAAGGCCAAGCAATAAGAGTTGGTGGATGGAAAATTGTTCAAATGAGATGTCAGATCAGGGGATGAGTGTGGCTGCAGTGACCAAATAGGGTGACCAGTAAAGGCAGACCAGGGTGACCAGATGGCAAGGTTAATGAATGAGAGATTTTCTTTTGACCTTGAGGATAGGGGGAGGGTTGTGACAAGTTAATTTTACACCATTATTTTCTAAAACCAGATTTTACAAAATATGCACATTTGACTATTTCAGCTTCAGAATCCTGATCGAAATGCAGTCAAGAGTCTTTATTTATTTATTTATGATTGCTTTTTACTGAGACATAATTACTATCTTTGGGAGCTGTGAAATCTTGTAATTAGATATTAAGTGTATAAAGATCAACTGAGGAATGTTTTCCACTCCTAAACCCTATGCTTACTGTTCAGGGATTTATTTTCTGCTTCTTGATTAAATATATTTCAGATCTCAAATTAAAATCACTCTTTGTTTTCTTTGTCTCAGAGAAAAATGTCAATTAAAATTTATTCTAGAACCTAGAATGAGATGTGACTTCTTCATGTCAGGCTGAAGAAATAATTTTTTTATTTGTTAAGGAACAATTATAGCATGTTGATACAATGTCTTTGACAGGGAGAACTTGTGTAAATGTTGTGAGTTTTAAGGAAATAGATAAAATTACATTTCGTATTATGTTGGAACACAGTTTAAAAGAGGACTAATTCAAATTACACTGTCTTAATTTGTCAAAAATATTAGATCTAAAAGTGGTAAAAATGATTGAAAGAAGATTCCTGGCAAGATATACCGACTTTATCTAAATCCACTATATAGCTATAGCTATTGATAAAATACTTACTTCAAGATTGTATTGACTTACTATTGACTGACCAGTTCAGAAACAAAGATTCTTTCTTTCACATTCATTCTAAAATGGCATGCCTATTTCATAGATAGCAAGTGAAGCTCTTATAATGACTTATACTACAAACTAAAAGGAAAGCACATAACATGTTTCAAAATATCATGTAAGTTTGACACAAAGAATCTTATCCACAATCTGTGTTCAAAAGCTTAGCTATGTACAAGGGGGAGGGGTTTGCCAAAGGATTGAGTGCTTCCAGCCTCTGCAATATTATTTTTGAATTGAGTTCCTGTAACATGAAGGTCACCGTTCCATGCTGATTATGGTCACATTTGTCTTCTGAGAACTTTTACAATGACATTTTAATCCAAATATTGGTGTGAGGTGTACTGTCGAGGAAAATGTTTCTGTACTCTATCTAGAGGGACACTTGAAATCAAGTCATATTTTTTTTCTTAAGCCCCTCTTGCCTACAGTCCGAACCATGAGCTAAACTTAATTGATATCTATTGATATCCTCCATTTTCTCTAAGCTTCTTGCTATGGCTTTCCTATTTTTCTCTGACAGCTACAACCTCGAGTTACTTAATATGAAGACAATGTTGTTGTATTCTCACTCATGAGCATGATGTGCTCTGTAGAGGATTCCCTTCTCTCAAATCTGGCTTCCAAACTTGGGTAGTTGACAAGGATTTTTTTTTCTCATTTCTACCGTTCTTTGTCAATCTGTGATGTCATGTCTGATTTGGAAAGTGATTCTTGATGTCCAGAGACCTATTTGGGCTTCTACGTATTGGTCTAGAGGCATCAGGTCCAGTTTCATATCTCTGTCCATGGTTAGTCTCTTCAACTGAGTCCTGACTCCCAGTTATGTCTTTGAAGTTCACTTTCTATAAGCAAGAAATGTAGAGACTGGAGGCTCATCTCCTCCTCCTCCATGTCTTCTCTAGGCATTAGTGGACATGAAGACGTGATTTATTTGTCTACTATATTCCTGGTGACACCAGGATATTCCAGCCAATTGTTCATCTCTCTTATATTACTGCCATATTTATACCTTTCCTAAGGTCATTTCTAATTGTAACTTTATTTAAGTAACTATATCATTTAAAACGTTTATCATTCATTACTCAATGAAAACATGTCCACTTCCCTTTGAGAAAACTGCTTTGTAAATAATCTTGAATTCTACTCCAAAGTGATGGCATGGTCACAGAGATGACAAGACAAAACTTGTGGAATAAATACATTTTACTTTCTCTACTGACAATGGATAGCAATGTATGGACTTGTATTCATATGAAATCGTTTGGTTTAGTCTGAGTCTCATGAGATAAGCAGAGGGATAGCATAACACATTGCAACAAAGATGTACCAGTCTATGAAGAGCTCAGGGCAGCTAAGTAATTCCTTGGGCTTTAGTTGGGAACAAAGAGAGAAGAAACGCAGGAATAGAGTGAATCACAATGACTGACAGATGGACATGGTGCAGCAAGCATGAGCCAAAGGTCAGTACTGGAAGTATATAATAATTGCTCCATGCACAGTTCTATAATTATTTGAATAGAAAGATTTACTAATCCCAGATAATCTTAAATAAGATTTTCCAACTGAATAGTTGGGGCTGCTGAAAAATTAATATTCATTGTATCAGATAAGAAAATAAAATGTGAAGGCAATAAAACATTGCAATGATTTCAATGGATTTTTCAAGCTCTTCTGATTCTGTTTTTACGCCAAACATCTTTGGAAGGTAGTGAGCAAAAATGTTATCCCCATTTTATAGGGATAACATTTCTTCACACTACCTAATGAAACAGATATAGAAGTAAGGCACTCCACAAGACCCAGGGAACATCACAAAAAGGGAGAATGGAGATATCTTAAAAGCCAAGGCATGAAGAAGGAGGTCATGGAGAGCTGTCACACAGAAGTGGCATTGGCATTGCCATTAACACAAAGTAGCTATGGGTACCTGCACAAGACACAGCCTCCATCTTTCCACCATGGCCAGAGATGCCCCCGAGGCTTTGTCAAATGCCTTAAAAGCTATTGACTATTGATGATCATTCTGCTGGTGAGGGGATGCCATTTTTCTCTAATGATGGTGGAGTAGTTGAAGAAGTAGGAGTCAGAGGCAAAAGAAGGGGGTACTAGATAATGATGAGTGGTGAATATAATATATGTTATTATATAATCATAAATTGCATATGTATGAATCTATCCAAAAAAGAGAACAAGGGTCTATAGGTAAAACAATATTCTCTCAGGTTACTCTGTGTTAGAGAGTCTACTCATCTTAACAAGAAATCTTAATGACTTGGATACAAGGCTATAGTGTGTGTGTGTGTGTGTGTGTGTGTGTGTGTGTGTGTGTGTGTATGTGTATGTGCACACCTGAGCATTTGTCTGTGCTTGCATGTGTTGGATTAATGAGCTTTTCTCAGAAGAGGAAGTATTCCTGATGGTATTCTTAGTACAGTGAGAGGGAAGAGCGCTCTTCTTTCAGAACTAAGAATCAGGAGGCAGCAGTGTATTTAGCCACTGACCTGGTAGAAGAGTTGGGCTATGGGAAGGCCCCAAGCCTCCACCTTTTTGTAACTCTTAGGAAAGGAGATGCATTAAGGTTGGCACACCCCTACGCAGGGGAGAGTCTGTTTCCTGTAGAGTCCTTCCCATGTTAGCTAGGGCAGAGCTGGTCTGGGCTCAGTATTGAATTGGTAGATTGACCAAATTTGTTCCACTAAGTCTTCTTTAAAATGCATCAGTGTCATCACTCAAAGGGAAGTGTCTTCTCTCCCTCTTTACCAACACTGGCATTTGACTTGGTCACTCCAGATTTCAAATCCTTTCAAGAATATCAACCACTGAATAAAGCTACAGTAAGAGACCTCTCTTCCAACTCCTGGGTCTGTGGTGTTGCATATTTGCTTCACATCTTTGGAATTCTGTTTGGGCTCAAAAAGTCTCCAAATGCTACATTAGCAAGAGTATGGAGAAAGGAAAACTGTTCTGGGACTGTGTAAACCAAAGTGGGTTTTAATATACTCATGATTATTTTGGGGGAGGGCAGTAAAAGCTTAGCATAGTCAACTTTAGATTTAGTTATTACATATAATGGATTATAAGTCCTTCTATTTTGTATTCTAGTTAGCATGTAAAGTATATTTATATAACAAATACAAATTTACTTATCTGAAGAAAAACCACCCTTTCCATTTTTCTTAAAAGCTAAATGTAAGAAAATTGTCAACTTTGAGGGGCTATGTCTACTTTTCTTGTCAGTTTTTAACGATTTTTGACAAAATAACTGTAGCCCCTGTTGAGAGTAGGTATAATTATACTTTCTTCCTCTGAAGTGGGAAGATTCGGGGCTAATATTTCTTTATAAAATGCCTCTATGAAGAATTAATTGTGTCAAGGGTTGTAAGTCAGTCTCTTCATAAGCCCTCTTAGAATTCTGTGTTGGTTT
Organism: Arvicanthis niloticus; assembly: GCF_011762505.2. Classification (NCBI taxonomy): domain Eukaryota; kingdom Metazoa; phylum Chordata; class Mammalia; order Rodentia; family Muridae; genus Arvicanthis; species Arvicanthis niloticus. The sequence continues at coordinate 36,679,758 of NC_047677.1, forward strand.
CGATGACCTTAATTGTTTCTTTTTAAGTGGTGCTTTTGATGAATTAGTGAATTGTCATTATTTATTAACACCAACGAGTCTTTGAATGTCAGAAACTGGATTGCTCTTGAAAGTCATTTTGGGGTTGCTGTCTCAGTCACATTGCATTGTAGCTGACCTGCGTGTGCAGTGTATGGTTACCTGCATGTATGGTAGGCTTTATATACACTTTCATGTACATTTGGAGCAAATAAATAATATTTTACATGCTTTTCCTCTGTCAAGATTTTCAAGATTTTCAGTTTCCATTGAGAAACATTCTTTTCCTTCCTTCCTTCCTTCCTTCCTTCCTTCCTTCCTTCCTTCCTTTCTTTCTTTTTTTCTTTTTTCTGTCTGTCTGTCTGTCTGTCTGTCTGTCTGTCTCTTTCTTTCCCTCTCTCTTTCTTAAAAGATGTATTTATTATGTATACAGTGTTCTGCTTGCATGTATACCTGTAGGCCAGAAGAGGATAGCAAATCTCATTGTAGGTGGTTGTCAACCACCATGTGTTTGTTGGGAATTGAACTCAGGACCTCTGGAAGAGCAGCCAGTGCTCTTAACCTCCAAGCCATCTCTTCAGCCAAGAAAACATTTCTTGAAAGGTTAAAGAACATATCAGAAAATATTAAAAAAAACAAAACAAAACAAAACAAAACGAAAAACTCCTGAATGGAGAGGATTTTATTTATTACTTCAAAAACTGAGAGAATTCTATTTGTTCCAAAAACAAACAAACAGACAAACAAACAAAAAACCCAAACCAACCAACCAACCAACCAACCAAAAACCTCACTACTTTAGGTCAAAGGACACAGAGTTGTGTGGGTACTACTGGCATTTTCTCATTGTTTTTACTAGCCTGAGATAGTTTTCAGAGTACCAGAAGAGGAAAGAGATAAAGAGCTAAAATATTAGACTGGAACCTTCTGGTATTGACTGGCTTTACTCCCTATAAACCTTTTCTAGACAAGGCCCACATGACCACCTCTCCCTGTATGGCATGCAGATTACTTGATACCCTGTTGCAGTTAGCGGCATTAGTGTGTATATGCATGTGTGTATGGGTGGACAGTATGTGCATCTGTACTTTTGAGTGTGCCTGAACATACACAGCATTGCTTTTTCCTGGGTCATTTTTTTATTCCAAAACAACGTTTTTATTTATACAATGTCCTTACCAGTCAGTGGTGGGAGGAGTGATGTAGACTCCATCTTCAATCCATGGCCTCTATGATGTAGGTTTATTGTTACCAGACACACAGGCATGTGGTAGCATCGTGGATCTGGTAAGCTGATGAGAGTGTTCAGTCTCTGTCTGCTAGAACAACAAGGCGAGTACCAATCTCTGCTTCTGTAAGACCCCTGAATTTAGGATTCTTAACTGTAACTACTCCAACTTCTATTTCTGAAGGTTTGAAATCAATGCATGGAATTGCAGTTTTCGCTGTCCAAGTGTCCAATCAAATTTCTTCACTTTTTTTTCCAAGAAAGCTGGTTGACTCTGTTTGTTTAACTCCTGCTGACATGGCTTTAAAGCCACAGTAGTAGCCTGGAGGACCACAGTCGTCCACGTGAGGGCCTTGTTCTCCATTAATCCAATTAAAATCATACAGCAACCAAGCAGCCTTATTTCATCATTCAGTGTGTAGACTTGAGAAATATAAGCAATTCTTTTACATAGTACGTCCATAGGAATCTCATAGCCACATTTGTATTTCCAATTACCTGCCTTACAGTGTGCCCTCTGTACCTGGGATCTGCTGTCAGTTGTCACTCCCGTCACTACCCAGCTTTTGGTCATCTTGAACAAATGTGTCCCCATGCTAGAATCCAATAATTTGACAGGTGCTTTCTTCTGTGTGATGATAACTGCACAGTCCTTTCCTCTGACAGCGACAGATGCAGTCCACATTGGCCAAGAGCTTTAAAAACATATTCTACTTGGTAGAGTTGGCCCTCCGGAGAGACAATAGTGATGTGAAGGTCAAAACCAGGGCTGGAATCACAGGACATGGTGCTCCCATTAGTTCAAACACAGTGTGTCTCATGTAGCCCTCACACCAGCCACTCAAGTCTTTTTTTCCCCATTTTTATTGGATATTTTATTTACACTTCAGATGCCATCCCCTTTTCCCATTCCCCACCCATTTAGAAAACCCCTATCCCATGTCCCCTTTTCCTTTTTGCACTTACACATTTTTTAAAAAATGTTAATCAAAGGCTTTATAAGTTTGGTAATGCTCAATCAGAGGTGTAACCCACTACCCAACCTAGATATATCAACTATCTTTGACTGGTGGAGATACATGAACATCTGCCTCCTTGTCTCCCCCCTCTTTCTCTCTCTCATCACCTAGCTTCTCCTCTCCTTCTTCTCCTCTTCTTACTCCTTCTCTTCCTCTCAGTACTCCTCCCACCTTAGTTCCTCCTACATATCACCCTTCCTGTTAAAATGAAACTTTTCTCTCAAAATACAATTAGAGCATAATTATGTCAATTTGTACCAGTGAGGTACAAGATAGTCCTAATACCCAGTCCATCATTTTGTTGACTAACCAGAACCTCTGTCATCTCCCCTAACTAAAACACTTATCTCTGAACCTGGCTTTTTCCTTGGCTTTAGGATGAATGTCAGCTGACAATCATCCACTCAAATCTTTTCTCTCAAGGTAAATAGCCAGGATTGGCTATGAGGCTATAATTTTTAAACCCCGTCAGAAATCCAGAACGACTGAGTTAACTATAATTGTGGGAAGCACAAAGCATAGCTTCTAAAACTTAGCCAATTTATAGAGACCTCTGAACACCTGGACACTCCCTCTACTACAAAACATTGGAGCATCTGTTCTTCCGCCTTCTGGCCCAGGATCATCTGACAGACCTTGCCACTCAAGTCTTAAACAGGAAATTCTGTTTGCCTCCACTGTGGCTCACTTGCTGGCCTGTGAACTTTCAGTGATTTCCCGCCACTGTCTCCGTTTCTTTATAGGAATACTGGGATTGTAGAGATGTGGTACCTTGTTCAGTTTTACATGGATTCTGGGGATGCAAGCCCAGGCTCTCAAATGTGTCCAGCAAGCATTATACCTACTGAGCCACCACCCGACTCTTTTTAGTGGTACTTCAAGGAAGTGTGGATTTCTGGAGGTGTTTCAACTCACTTATCCTCTGTAATAACTAAGTCATGTATAGAGAGAAAAAAGGCTTTTTTTTTTTTTAAACATGCAACTTCTCTGTTTGCTTGGAAATGGACAGTTGGTGCCAGGTATATGTGTTTGTAAAATTGTTTCCAGTTATACTTTGCAGGGAGTCGGGATGGGCCTGATTTTGCTTCTCTTATAGTGAAGCCTGGCAATGAAGAGCTTGAGATTTGAGATACAGTTTGGATTTGAAGCTTGTTTTTTTTTTTTTTAATCACTTAACAGCCAGTTAAGACTGGACAAGTTTCTAATACTTTAGTCTCTTCATCTATGAAGCCAGTAGGGACGAAAGAGAAAGCAAGGGTGGGGGAGGGGAGGCAAATGAATAAATGGTAGCTAGTAAGGAAAATGGAAGCGTTGAATAAATCCTGTGGAGTCTGATCAAAATTTTATGTACCAGATAAAATAATGGTTTCTTGTATAGAGTAGATGGATAGATATGTTTAAGTATGCATGTACAGTATATAGTAATATGTAATTAAATATCCCACTCTTAGTTCTGGGAGAGCCTAGAGATAATCCAATCCTTGTACCAGACTAGTACAGGTAGAGTTTACAGTTTCTTTTCTGAATTCTTCTCTCCAATAAATACTCTCAAATTTCTTTAGAGAAATGGGTCATTCAGGATTGAGCCACGGAGAGTATAAGGGAACCTGGCCACATCTCACACCAAAGAAGTAATAAGTCCCTAAGACATAGTGAGAGGAGATTGAAGAGACACAGGATGCAGCTTAAAGGATCTCTCACTAGCCAAGTAAGAATACAACAACAACAACAACAACAACAACAACAACAACAACAACAACTCCTGACATAAACCAGAAGACCAGAAGTGAGCTAGGCATAAACCTTCGTATTTATCACCATCTCTCTGACTTTCCACAGAACTGGTAAGATCATGTATTAGGGAAAAGACAGTTGGGGATAATGCCTGCAAAATTGGATGTCACCTTCAGGAGAGGGAACTAGATCCTATCTCATACAGTTACAAAAATAAACTCAGAATTGTTAGGAGACAGTGTGAGGCCAGAAACTATAAAACTGATTTAAAAAACAACTGTAGAAGTACTTGAGGAAATTGTAGTTGGTGAGGGCATATTTTTGGGGGGTGGGGTGGAGGATGAGAAGTGACAGAAAAATAAAATAAGAAACAGATAAATGGGATTTTATCCAACTACACATCTGCTCAACAAAGTTAACAACCAACAGAGCAAGAAGAGTTACAAAACAGGAGGAAGTACTTGACATGTATACAGATAGAGAACAAAGGATTAGTATCCCAGATGCATAAGAAAAAGCATAACTTAGTTAACAAAGTCAAATCAGGTGATAAAATATGGGGCAATATATCTATTAGACATTCCAGAAAAAAAGATATACAAGTATCTCACTAGCTTGAGAAATTATGCTAACTCCAACCTTTCTTCAGAAAATACAAATCAAAACCACCCTGAGTTATCACTGTGGTCCTGCAAGGGTGACATTAACAAGTGCCTGTGAGGATGTGTACAGAAGGGGACCCTTAAACACTGGTGGTTGCAATGTAAACTAGCCCAACTATTATTAAAACCCAGTGTGGAAATTCTTGCAAAAATTCAAAGATACTGCCATGTGATCTACTAATCCACACCTCTAGACTTATATCCAGAGGAATTAAATAGGTATGTATGAAAAAGAGGCCTTGGCATGCTTATGTTCACAGTTTCATTGTTACCACAAGGAGGAGATAGAAACATCTTTGTATTCATTCGGGGAGTGGGGCTGGAGGATGCAGAAAGCATGATAGATACAGAACAAGAAATAGTATGTATCTTTGCAGACAAATTCCTGCCATTTGTGATGTCAGAATGGAACTGGCAAGAAGGTGGTATCTAGCCTGCTACACATCTGCTTGGGGGGCCATTATGGCCTTTAACGTAATTGTCTGGTGCCTGGAGCCAAACCATAAACTGAACTTCTGCTTTCCTCCAGATTTGTGGTTGTTAGGAAGTGACGTGTCAGGGGCAAGCTTGTAACCTGGAGGTACAGATTTGTTGGGGAATAACTTGGAAACTGATGCTACATGTAGGTTGTGTTGGGGGGTTATCCTGAAAACTGTTGCTAGACACCCATCTTGTTGGGGGGGGGTAGCTTAAAAACTGGTGCAAGTTACCAGGCTGTCAGTTAACTTGAGTTCAACCTTAGCTCAGGTTCTCTAAGATGGAGGCTGAACTCAAAATATCTGGTCTCTCAAGAGCGATCATGCAGTGTTTGCCTCTCTGAATCTAATTTATTGTACCTAACGATATTTTCTCTTTCCAATGATTTTCAGGCAAATGTCGTGCTTTCTACAAAACAGCTGAATAACATTCCACTGTATACATGAACTACCACATTTCCGTTACCTTTCTAAATGTCTAGAGTGATCCCATTTTGTAGCTGTTATCAATTCTGTAGCAATAACCACAATGTGCAGGTTTCCCTGAGGTAGGACTAGCAGCTCTTTGCTCATATTGCCAGGTGTGGTAGAGCCAAATTGTAGAGCAATTCTGCTTTTGATTTTTTGAGAAGCCTCTGTACTAGTTTCCATATGCACCATGAGACAGGAAGGGAAGGAAAGGGAAAACTAAGAGGAAAGTGGAAGCACAAGGGACAAAATTGGCTGTGATTGTCTATACAAAGACAATATCCTTTTATATAGGCTCAACTGTGGCTGCTCTCCTGCGCCAACTATAACCTGTAAGTTTCTATGTATCTCTTAAAAGCATTATTTGTAGATAAAGACGGGTTGACTGTTCTGGGCCACTTATGTAGCCCATGGGTTTTCTTTATAGGATTGTAATCCTTCCCACTGTACCTTAGAAAGCACCACTCCTATGATCTCATTTACCCTCAAGGCAAAGAAATTCCCTTAAAAGCCTTCTGGATAATGTAAGACTGTACCCATGGTTGTTGCTGAGACACACACGTTTAGTTCAGTCTTGAGACACGCACGCCCATGCTTGTGTGTGTGTGGTGTCCTTTTCTCCTCAGGCCCCTCCTTCCTGTTAATCCCTGTGCTTAAACCTAGTTTAAAAAAAATCTCATCTTAATAAATTACAGATCAGCTTTGTATTGGCTCATCCTAAACTTCTTTTCTGTGGTGAAGTTGGCAATCCTGGCTTCACCTGAATCGAGAGAAGGGAACTCTCTAGGATGCTCAGGGGACAGTGTGGACATGTGCCTTGAGCTTGAGCCCTGTGGTCACTGACAGCTACAGGAGTATCCCACTAGCATAGAATAAGGGTTTTTCTCTTTCCATATCCTCACCAGTATTTGCTGTCACTTGCTTTATGAGTGCTGTTTGCATAATTTATATATTAACTAAATATACGTTAATCAGTCTCTTTTGCTTTACAGTAGTGAGTTCTGGTAGAGTCGATCTGTGTACAAACTTAAGGGAGTGACTTTTAGTAGTGTCCCCTGTACCTCACCCATTGTATAAAGTGCACTATTGCACACCATTTTGTTAGAAAGACAGAAAAAAAAATGGATTTTCACTTGGATGAAGCCCATTCAGAGAGTTCCACCATGTTTGGTGACTTGAGGGTGAGACAAGTGTGACACACAGCACCACAAGGTCCCTCATATAGGCCATGTACTGCTGTGATTTGGAGTTCCCAGAAAAAAAAGCCTGTATTCCAGATTCTGCAAGGTTTGTTAACTAATCAGAATTTCCTGACTATGGAGAGCTGGAAAATTATGGACACAGAGTCAAATCATCTCAGGTGATCTTTTATGGAATGAACTGAAGAATGCTCACTTCTGTATCTGACCAAAGAGCTTTTCCACTCTCTGGTCAAACAAATACATCCTTCTGGATATATTTGGTGAACACTGGCTTTCTCCAACTCTAAGGCTAAGATCACAACCAGATAATCTAAGATATATCTAAGATGTTTGTGTCTTTCTACAATATCTGAATTGGTTGAATAAAAGGAAAATTTCAAGTTTCAATGGCAGCGATTTGCTGGATAATCTCGCCCACCTGGCAACGGTGAATGGCGTTTCTCTTATTCCAATTTTAATAGGTGACATTAACTCTCACTGCACACAGCATATGGCAAACATGTCTATATTTGTAGGCACATGTGTGTTTACAGAATGAATACAAGTTAAAGAGGCTGCAGCAGAGATCAAGAGGACTCAGAAATGAGCTGAGTCTCTTCTTCAGACAATATGGCGTATCTTGGAGTAGGGCACAGGCTCATTTTAACACTCCACTTTGCTTTAAATCATCTAGGTGATGTTTCCACCAGTGAATTTAAAGAAAGAATTCATTTATGACCCATTTTGCTCCTGTGCCTGCTGAGGATCTTGGAACTGCATTCTCTCAAAGATTGTCCAAAAGTAAAGGACAAATATCTGCAAACAGCTCAGTTGCAAGCATGCTATTTGGGGCAGTTTTGAATCTATGTTACCAGGTTATGGTCACTCCTATTTGAATCAGAATAAACTGTTGGCTTCTGGGAAGTAGGGGCTGTGTTTAGTGCTGACGTTGTCTATGTTGAGGATATTGACATCTGTGTTTGTATTTTTATGGCTTCTTCCTGATTTTGCATTCCCTTACAAGATTTGCTATCAAAGACCTTATGTTTGGGTTGAATGCTTTTTTTTTTTTCGGTAATAAAATTATTTCAATAAAATAAAATTATATTTTCCTATCAGTGTTTTGAATAAAAGCTTTATTTAGCTTATACAGAGTCAGAGAGATGGGAAAGTGCTTGCTGGTGAAGCCTGGCCATCTGAGTTCAATTCCTGGAACCCACAAAATGCCCATTGTGGTGGTATGCATCTGTAATCCTAGCACTTCTGCCAGGAGAGAGGAGAGATATGGGAGAGCCACCTGTAAGCTCACAGGCCAGCCAGACTGGGTTAGGCAGAGTGGCAAAGTCAAGAGAGACCCTGCCTCAGAAGGTGCAAGAAGAGAACTAACTACAGGAAGTTGACCTCTGAGGTCCATACATGACACTGACACAGAGACATTAAAAATAACATAATAAAAATAATAAGAGTTTCCACCAATAGCAGGTAATTTTTGTTCCTAGCAATGTTTGGTTTCAGATGATGCAGTTATGCTCAAGCCTCCGGGACTCCCAAAGACCAGTGAGGAACCAACTCTGATGCAAACACACTAGGGTCTTTATTATGAGCTCATGAGCAAGGACTCTTTCAACACCATCAAAGTGGGTCAGAAATGAGAGCATCAAGTCTAGTAGTGTTGGGTATTCATTGTGGTTACAGCAAGCTTGGGGAATTTCCTTAAGTGTCAGCAAGTTATCCTCTTAAAAACTGCATTTCTGTCATATTCAGCAGGAAGCAAGCATGGAGGCAAACCCACCTGACAAACAGGATAGTTAGGTTATCTATTTTCTACAGCATGTATTAGGTTATCTATATGTACCTTGACCCTACTCTTGTAGTTTGACTGGCTAGAGGGGCTAGGTGGGTTGTTGGGGGCGGGTGTTGCCATAGGATGTTCACTCAAGTAGACTTTGTGGCTTTCCTCCTGAAATTGGAATTTAGCCCATGGAGCTTCTTTTCAAAATTGGAGTTGGTTGGGCTTTACGGAACTTGAAGTACATATTGTGGCATTTGCACACATGATGATTTGCTAGATGATAAAAAGAATCACTGTGCACCATTCTCCAGTAGCAGTTCTGCCTCTCTACTGATGTATAGCTGAGTCTGAAAAAGAAGAGGGAGGAGGAGGAGGAAAGGAAGGAAGAAAGGGAGGAGGAGGAGGAGGAGGAGGAGGAGGAGGAGGAGGAGGAGGAGGAGGAGGAGGAGAAGGAGAAGGAGAAGGAGAAGGAGAAGGAAGGAGGAAGAGGAGGAGGAGGAGGAGAAGGGGAAGGAGGAGGAGGAAGAGGAGGAGGAGGAGGAGGAGAAGGGAGAAGGGAGAAGAGAAGGGGAGAAGGGGAGAAGGGGAGAAAAGGGGAGAAGGGGAGAAGCGGAGAAGGGGAGAAGGGGAGAAGGGGAGAAGGGGAGAAGGGGAGAAGGGGAGAAGGGGAGAAGAGAAGGGGAGAAGAGAAGAGGAGAAGGGGAGAAAGAAGGGGAGAAGGGGAGAAGGGGAGAAGAAGGGGAGAAGGAAGGGGAGAAGGAAGGGGAGAAGGAAGGGGAGAAGGAAGGGGAGAAGGGGAGAAGGGGAGAAGGGGAGAAGGGGAGAAGGGGAGAAGGGGAGAAGGGGAGAAGGGGAGAAGGGGAGAAGGGGAGAAGAAGGGGAGAAGGAAGGGGAGAAGGGGAGAAGGGGAGAAGAAGGGGGAAGGGGAAAGGAGGAGGAAGAAGAAGAAGAAGAAGAAGAAGAAGAAGAGGAGGAGGAGGAGGAGGAGGAGGAGGAGGAGGAGGAGGAGGAGGAGGAGGAAGGTGGCAGAAGAGAAGGAGAAAGAAGAAGAAGAAAAGGAAGGAAGGAAAAAAAAAGGAAAGAAAAAATAAATCCACAAAGATTAATAGCTCAGCCCTGGTTAGTTTTTGTCTGTTTCACATAAACTAGAGTCACATGGAAAGAGGGAAGGAACCTCAATAGAGAAAATGCTTCTACCAGGTTGGCTTTTGGGCATTTTCTTTATTACACTTTGGTGTGGGACGTCCCAACTCATTATGTGTGGTGTCATGGTGGGCAAAGTGGTCCTTGGTTGTATAAGAAAGCAGGCTGAGCAAGCTATAAAAAACGAGTCAGTAAGCATTGCTCCTCCGTGGCCTCAGTTTCAGTTCCTGCTCTTACTTCTCTTAGTGACATGTAGTGTGACCTGGGAGCTGTAACCTGAAATAAATCCTTTCTTCCCCAGTTTGATTTTGGGTATGTTTTATTACAGTAGAAACCATGACAAAGCCATATCCCCAATTTGAAAGACAAAAGAACCACTAAGTTGTATTTTAGAACACAGTAGCAACAATAATAATAAATATGATGATGATGATTTGATGATTACGTAAGTTCCTTTTGTAGTCATCAGCAGGTTCATCATGGAGCTACCATCAGGTTATTTGCACACAATGCTGTTGGCATTTCTATCTGCTGTAATAACTTCGAAGGACAACCTCTTTGATGGGAAGTCTTTCGGCTCATTGGCTGTTTCTTTGGAGCTACAGGTGCCTCTTGATTACCCATCACTTTGTCTCTATATCACCACATATTGTGAGGAACAAATTGCGGTACAACAGAGAGCCTGAAAAAAAATGTGACACACTAAATTTGAAGTTTTTTTTTGTAGGCACCTACGCCATCACACAATGGATTCCAACAGGGCAGAATCTCTGAATGTTTCTTTCATGGAAGTATGACTGGAGCTGATGAGAGTTGATAAGATATTATAGAAGCCCAAACATTTAGCTTCAATTGATTGTTTTCCTTTTTTTCTGAAACCTTAAACATATCTTCAGTTTTTGCCTTCTTTGAGTTTCAGACTGCAAGAAGACTGAAATTACTTGACAGTTGCCATGTGTCTGTTCTCATTGGTCTTGCAAATGGTAAAAGATGGCAGGGTCTGAGCATTCGGCATCAAACTCAAGGAGTAGACAGTGAGCATAATATTGTGAGCACAGTGTGCCATTGCAATCAGTTGTGAGTCTGATTATTCACTCTGAGTCACACGTAAATAAAAAGCCGTGTCTGTTAAAGTAAAAATAGATTTAATCGCAAGAATCTAATTCTGCAATAATTGATGATGATTATGAAATTGGTGCGTTTGATGTTCAGAATAACTATTAGCTTTACAGAGTTACATATTTTTGTTATGACTGTCAAGATAAAGCACATTAATAGGATAGGTTTAGGAGAAATATCTTCTTGATCTGGCAGTGCAGGATTGATCAAAACTTAAAACTACAGACAGTAACCAAGAGATTAATTTATATCACAATTGTAAACTTAAGCTGCATGGTCTACTAATATATTAAGCAGTATATATCTGGTATGTAAGAACAGCTTTACATGCTGTTTCTTTTTTAAAATTTATTTATAGAGAATTTTACATATGTATGTATGTATGTATGTATGTATGTATGTATGTATATGTGTACACCCAATGTATTACAATCATATCACCCCATTTACTTTCCAATATGACTCTCCTTAGACCCATCCAATGTGTCTCAGGGCCAATTTCATGTCCATTCTACATTAATATTTAATTACATTCTACTGTGTTCAATTGGTGCTGCCTATATGCGTGGTGCCAGCCACTAGAGTATGGATAATCTACTAGTGGCCTCAGCCCCCCACCCCAAATATGACTTCATCATCTAGTTGCCACCAACTTCCAACAGTTTCTTCACTAGAGCTGGAGCTTTGTGAGCTCTTCCTGCATTCATGACCATCTAGTATTTCATTGATTTCAAGTCATAAGCCTTACGCAAATGTATGGAGAAATTGCCACCGAGCTGAGAAATTGTATGCCTTCAATTAAGGACCTTGGGTTTTTATTCTGAAAGAAGTGACATGTCTTTGAATGGTTTAGACGAAGGGGATACATGAACAGATGCTCTATTGATTACTTTGTCATCAATGTGAAAAAAAGGGTTCGGTTAGCCCATAATGCAATTCCAGGGTACTGTTCTCTGGGTTGTGCTGGGATCCAGGTTATAGGATGATAATATTGGAATATATATATATATATATATATATGTATATATATATATATATATATATGTTTATAAGTATAGAAATATATAAAGAATATATATGTATATATTATATAAGTTTATAAGTTTAGAAATTTATATAAAAATGTATATTTATATAAATTATATATAATATTTACTTTTTTAGCCATCTGGATTTTAACATTGAGACTTAAGAATTAAAAAAAAAAAAACAATCGATATGTGCAGTAGTGCGTTTTATATCTGTAACTTAACAAAATATAAAATTCAAGTGCAGAAGTAGATGTCAGCATGGCGTACTATCTCTAGAAACACATTAGTTGTACTCATATCACAGAAATGCCCCGTAACTGTGCTGGATAGTTTTTTGTTTTTTGTTTTTTTTTTTTAACTCGGCACAAGCTGGAGTTATCTGAAAGGAAAGTACCTCAATTGAATAAAATGTCTTCATAGGATACAATCGTAGGGCATTTCCTTAATTAGTGATTGATGGAGAAATTAAGTGATGGAGAATTAAGGCCCAGCCCATTGTGAGTGGTGCCATCCCTGGGCTGGTGGTCCTGGGTTCTATAAGAAAGCGGAATGAGCAAGTCATAGGATGGAAAGGGCAAGCCAGTAAGCAGCACCCTCCATGGCCTCTACATCAGCTCCTGCCTCCAGGTTCCTGCCCTGCTTGAGTTCCTGTTCTAACTTCCTTTGATGATGAACAGCAATATCAAAGTACAAGTCAAATAAGCCCTTTCCTCCTCAAGTTGCTTCTGTCATGGTTTTTTCATCACAGCAATAGAAACCCTGAGTAAGTGATCTTAAGTGAAGTCAAGTGTCTACGTGGACCTAAGACACACCCAACAGGAGAGAGAAATCGTACTCACATTAGCAACCTGGATGCCTACCCAGGGATAATGAAGGAATGGGTCTTAGATGAGAACCTACTATGCTTCCACTTGACTAGAGCCCGGTATTTCCTAACTGCACTTTAAAACCTATCTCTAGACCCACAGATGAGTGTAGCTCTTACTGATCATCAAAGTAGTTTCTCTTAAAAACAAATGAAGATCATTAAGGAAAGTGTAAGTGAGGGTACAGAGAAACCACTGAACTGGACCACTCCGTGCATACATGGAAAGGGCACAGCTCATTGTGCGTGGTGCTATCCTTGGGCTGGTGGGACCTGGATTCTATTAAAAAAGCAGGCTGAGCAAGCATTGGGGGGTGGAGAGGGTAAGCAAATACGCAGCACCACTTCATGGCATTTATTATAGGGCAAGTGGAACTGTGCCACCAGTCAGAAGAACTGGTAACATCGAGCATATTCAACCCCCCCTCCCCCCAGTAAATCTCATAATTGAGAACGGTAGGCATTTAAATCAGCTCCCAACCAGGTTCTTGTCCTGGAGCAAGTGACCACGACGCCCCACTAAGAAGACCATGACAACTGATCACATAGCATAGAAACCCTGAATTCTCCATGCTAATGAGATATCTAGATGGGCCCCAAGCGTCTAGCCAATGAGCTTTCCCTCGTGGGCATCCCTTCCTGCGGAGAGTATTTAATCTCTGATTCACACTGAGTAATTATATGCGTCCTCGTCCGCTATGAATAAACAGTTTGGACAAGCAAGGACTGTCTCTTTCATCAAGGACCACGGTGAAGGAGGAGGAGCCTTCCTCATACAGAGCCTTGCCAAAGTCTCCTACTGAAGGCTCCTCCACATTCCTAGCACTCACTCTAAGATAAGTCCCATTTCCCCCGCATAGGGCTCATCTTAGCACCCACTCCTCCATTCCCAACTCTCGGAGGTTTACAGAAGCATTTGGGTGCCCAGGAGAATGGGAACCCCTGTTCTCTACTCTTTGCAGTTCCCAGTGGCACCTGTGTGCCCAGGAGTTTGAGAACCATAGCCTCTGTCCCAGCCACTGTTCTTTTTCACCTGGAGAAATGTGGTATGGGGTTCCCTAAAGGCTGCATTTTGTCTCTCCTGAGTGGAGTGTTGGTGTCCTATGGGTCAGGCACCCCAGCGGTGAGGAAGGAATATAGTCTAGTGCCCCTGCTCCCCTGCGTCTTGCCTCCTCAAGCAGTGTCTCGGTGGCATCTAACATCCCAGAGGTGAGGTGAAATGCAGACCCACAGTTTATTGTAAATATATAAAAAAATATACCATGAGGTTATCTCTTTTGAGGAGAGAGAATAGCCAAAGACATTTCGGGGGAATCCCAAGCTGCCATGGCTACCTTTTGGGGGCAGAGAGAAGAGTAAGTGGTATAGTTATGAAAAGGAGGAAGTTGCAAGCTAGAACAGTTTAGAATTTTAGGGCCAGATGAACATAGTGAACTTTGGTGTGCACCACAGGTACATGCTACCAAAGGAGCCTGGGGGTTAGCATGGGCCTAGAGATTTGCTGTAGGTGTATTGCCAATTAGAGAGCCAGTTGGCTCATCTGTCTGAGGTAAGGGGAGAAAAGGGAAGCAGCTCTTCTTGGCAGACAGAAACACATTTTCTAGGTTCCTGAGCAACACTGAGTGTACACTTTTATTTCTCTGCCAGCGATTTCTCTTGTGTCCAGTCTGAGCTGAGCCCACACTGCCACCTTGAGGCAATGGTCAGTGGTATTGCTTTCTGGGACCTAACAGAAACAAGTGGTTTCATGACTCATATAGATCAACAGATCAAGGGAAGCCTTTCCCTAGTGGATATATCTATAACATAATATTTGTACCTAGGGTTCAGGAATCATTGGGAAAGATGGTTCCGAAACCTGGTAAAAGCCAGAAGATCAGGGAGTCTACTGATCCTCTACCAAAAAAATGGTGGGGAAGCTCTATACCCATGATATCTCAACAGTATTGTTAACTAAACAAGACCTGAACAACATCACTAATAGACACGCTAAAAAAGAAGAGGTGAATCTCACAGGATCTCACCCATAGACAAAGAACTACCAGCAACTAATAATTATTGAGAGAGTTAGAATTAGTCGCTCCCAAGAATGTTCCCTTAGTTGGTTATCTAATATAAAGTGATCAACCCTGAAATCATATATATACAAGTAACACTAGACAGACTCAGCAGCTCATATTTATAATGAAATGTATGCATTTATATATAAATACTTTATGTATCTATTTATATTTATAGATGTTAATAATAATAATTAAAGAAATAGAGGCCACTGATTTGAGAGGATGTGAGGAGGAGACATCAAAGAAGTTAGAGGAACAGGATAGGGAACGGGCTTGAAAGAGGAAATTAGGAAAAGATGCAATTGTATTTTTTAACTTTTAAAAATGATAATTATTAATTTTTATTACTTACTTTACATCCTTCTCACTGCCACCTCCCAGTCATCTCCTCCCACAATTCTTCCCCCATATAACTCCTCTTCTCCTCTGAGCAAGTGGATCTCCCTGGGGATCCACCCAAACTGGCACTTCAAGTCTCTGTGAGGCTAGGAACTTACTCTCCCACTGAGTCCAGACAAGGCAGCCCAGCTAGAAGAACATATCCCATCACAGACAACAGCTTTTGTGATAACCCCTGTTCCAGTTGTTCATGATCCATATGAAGACCAAGCTTCACATCTGCTATATATGTGCAGGGATAGCTAGGTCCAGCCTGTGTACACTCTTTGGTTGGTGGTTCAGTCTCTAAGAGCCTGAAGGGTCCAGGTTAGTTATTTTTATTTGAAGTGTTTTAATAAAAAAATAGTGAAACAGAAAAAAATATTAGAAGGTTGTGAATCTCCAACCATTTAATCAATAAAAGTAGATCAAACAAATAAACACAAATATTTACAACTGTAGGCAAAGGTCGTGACATTAAAGACAAAGCAGAAGGAAACATTTATACAGATGCTTAAATTAAACATTCTTCAGAGAAATAGAATGATGGGGACATGGCTTGTGTGTGCTGAAGCTATAGCTGACAAAGCCTCTGAGAATTTAGTGAGTATGGAGAGTCAGAATTTTGTAAATCTAGAGTTGACATTATCCATCTTGAGCTATCCTTAGTCCACTTCTCTATCTGACCCAACATCCTTTCCAGTATCAGGCAGAATCTTTGGACTATAGTCTTAGCAGATGGTTAGCTAATGCCAACCCCAGAGCTAAGACTGCTGTTAGACAGTAGCTGGGACAAATAGACCTACTTGCTCTGTGCCAACCTAGCTACCATGTTTCTAAACTCTGTCCACTCATATTTTGGCTCAAAGTGAACTTTCTTCTACCCTTTGGAGTATGGGCTCCGTTCTGTGTGAACAAGTTTCATGAACATTATTAGAGAGTTCGGGATCGGAAGCACAGATGGAGCCAGAAGGATAACCACACACACTTCTACTAGCCTGAACCACACACAGGCATCAGACATATGAAGAATCGTTATATAGATATCTGTCATCAGAATGAACGGCAGCAAAGCTGTTGTGGATAAAGGCACTGCAGATCCCAAAGTGTGCGCCAACTAGAAAGTACTTCTGCAAAATGTCTACTTAAAAAAAAAAAGAGAGAGTGTTCTGAAATTCTTCAGAGGTTTCTCTCTGTGTATTTAATATTTGCCTTCAAAACTCCCCTGTCAACTAGTCTATTTTTGTGCTGCCCTGGCTGTGGCCTCAGCGATGCAGTAAACTGTTAATTGGCTTTGAGCTCTCACTTTCTCGTTACTGCCAACTCATAGTTGCTTCTTGTCAGAGCTTGTCAGTAACTCCTTTTACCCAACAGAATACAACTTTGTCTTCTTAATACCATTTGAGAATCTCTTCAGATTTTCCCCTAGGTTGCTTTTCCAGAGTTATCTTTAGTAGTGCCCTGCATGAAACTTATCTGCAAGCAAAATCATGTTATCGTTTTCCATTCTCACTTAACATGGATACCATTTCCCTATCTTTGTTTTTAATATGTAATTCAATTTTATATTTCAAATATTTGACGTGCTTTCCAAATATTCCCATTTGCTAGGTACTTCTGTCATACCCACATGGGGCATGGAAGAATGGTATTCATTGATGGTCGGTTAAGAGTCCTTTATTGCCAGTGGGTAAGATGAGCTCATACAACCAAAGATTTTCACCCTTGGAGAGAGGCTGGGTAAGATTTGTAAAGCCCTCAAACACAGTTACATCATACCAGGGCAGGCTATGTGGTAAATATTTCACAAGTTTCTGTTAAGGAAAGTTTCAAAAGCAATAGTTGATTCAAACAGTGAACTTTCTAGAGCTAGATCAGTGTCTGGGCAGAATGTTCTGCCCAGCAGCATGTGGTTGTCGGGCTGGAGAACATTTAGCTGAAGCATGCAAAACAGAGTCAGCCAAAGCAAAACATGACTACTTTGATCAGTTCATTTCTGACTGACTTCTGGGCTCTACCTTTCCCTGATTTCTATCTGTGGTGGTTTGAATATGTTTGGCCCAGGGAGTGGCACTATTAGGAGGTGTAGCCTTGATGAAGGAAGTGTGTCACTGTGGGGGTGGGCAATGAGACCCTCCTCCCAACCACGTGGGAGACAGTCTTCTCTTAGTAGCTTTCAGATGAAGATGTAGAACTCTCAGCTCCTCCTGTACCATGTCTGCCTGGATGCTGCCATATTCCTGCCTTGATAATAATGGACTGAACCTCTGAACCTGTAAGCCAGCCCCAATGGAATGTTGTCCTTATAAGAGTTGCTTTGGTCATGGTGTCTTTTCACAGTTGTAGAACCCTAACCAAGACACTACTGTAAAATTTATTTGCAGACTGAATTACACCTCTTGGATTAATGTACCTGTCAATCTCTTAAAACAAATTGCTGGCTCCATTGGGACAAGAAGCTATGCCAGCATCTATCTGTATCCACAGATATGTGTGCACATACACTTGTGAGCATGCATGCAGCTGTATCCCTGGCCTGTCTGTTCTTTGCAGGGTCTAAGCAGTGTTCACTGAAGCTGAGATGCTGAGAAGGGATAGTGAATAAAAAGGCAGGTGGAGAGACAAGGAGTGTACTTTGCTTTTCCACCAGAGTTTTTCTGTGCGTTGAAACTGTGACAAAAATCATATTCTGGTCACGTAAGACAAGTGCCTGAAAGCGTGTCTCCAGCAATTTCCAACATAGTTACACTCTATGAAGATTCCATTATCAATATCTGTGCAAACCTTATGTTGGCATAGTGGAAAAATATTTCTCACATCTTTAATGTTTCTCACTCTGCAGTGGAATGTCTGGCCTCATATTACCATGACACTGAGTGCCTATGTTTTCGGTTGGGTTAGTGATTTGTACTCCATAAATATAGGCTTGGTTTATTGGCCATTTATTCTCTTTTCTAATAACAATGCAGATTTCTGATGAAAATCACCTTTCTCCTACACATAATCTATGTAGCTCAAACATACTGCTAATCTACTCAGCTCAACATTACATGACTGCTTGGTCTAGATTTCTCCAACAGGAACAACATATCTTTTAAGGTGATGTGGGACCCAGGAGACCGAGCATTGTTGTTGGAAAGTTAATATTTTTATACTAAGTGCACTAGCATTATAGAATGGATCTGAAGTTGTTCATCCTTCCTGTTTTCCACTTTTGATTACTTCTGTCTTTGAAATGATGTTACAGAGGAAAGGAGAACAGACATCAAGGCAGATGCCCACGCTTTCAGTGCCTGTATTGTGTATGAATGCAAGGCAATCATTTCCCTTTTTTTTGCTACCTTCTTTTTCTTATATTCCTAAAACTTCAATAATCTGATAGCTATAAGAATAAAAGTTAAGTTAAAAAGTGCAATACAGGAGATAAAGAATAACTTTGAATGAAGACTGCAGGTCTCTCTGTAATTGTGTACTTCCACAAAACTTCTACATCATCTGTCATGGTATCTGTAGTTTCCTATCAGGATGCTGGACACAAGTTAAGTGTCTGATGAATGAAGGTGTGAATCAGTGATGCATGGCATGTTGGAGCTCCACAAAGAGCCCCAGGAGAGAGGTGGTTTCTAAAGAGAACTGAAACTCAGTAAATGTTATCATCACGATGTGTATGAGTATGGAGGTGGGGTGGAGATGGCGGGGGAAAGGGAAAGAAGAGAGGTGAGAAGTGAAGCATAAGAGGGAGAAGAGGAAAGGAGATTGAAGGTGGTTTCTCTACTGAACCATGAGATATGAGCAGCTCAGAGAATTTCCACAAAGCAAATGAAGCCATATCTTTGGTGTTTTGATTTTCCTCAGACCAGGTCATGACAAGATCCTACAGGGTGATTTTACAACTTAGGGAGAAGCTATGGCTATTTTAATATAGTGGGAAAGAATAAACATACTGTCATTAAACTTAACAGCACTGCAGAGAGTGGGATCAATTTGGACAAATTGTATTTTATTTGAAACTACAATGTAACCAAGGATGACCAAAGAGAATAAATAAGTGGGGTCTGAATAAGGAGAGGCTTTATTTTTAAAAAGACAACAGCAATAGAAAGAAATCTCAGATCAAGAAATTACTGCAA
Organism: Arvicanthis niloticus; assembly: GCF_011762505.2. Lineage (NCBI taxonomy): Eukaryota > Metazoa > Chordata > Mammalia > Rodentia > Muridae > Arvicanthis > Arvicanthis niloticus. Next base: position 36,699,065 of record NC_047677.1, read on the forward strand.
ACACATCAGAATCAAGCAGCAAAGGGTTTGAGTTATACAATGGAATAGTAAACAGAAACAAACTGAAGTAACATTGGGTAGCAAGGGGTAGTGAGTGACCAGATAGTGTCTTCTTTCTGAATAGCCTGGCAGTGGCTGTGACCTCAAATGCAGCAGACTCTCTGGGTAAGCATTTATGGGGACAGACATTGCACTTAGTTATAGACATGACAACACAATCAGGGACCAGTTGGGTATGAGAAAGGTAGACAGGAGCTTTGTAAAGACAGAAAAAAAAGGAAAGAGATGAACAGTGGCTAAGATGAACATTTCCAAATACCAGTATTTCTAGTGGATTTGGAGAAAACTACATCTTGAAACATTCATTGTGATTATATCTACCATCTGTGGAATTGGACTGATTCATGTGCTTTAGTGAAATAAGACCCTCTTATACATCAGACTCAGAACCTAGTGTCTACCACCATCCAAGGATGCATCCTAGGCTTGAATCCATCAATGAATCGATCCATGGATTAGATCAGTGTCCTCATGTCCAGTCAACTCTCAGTTGAGCCACTCCTGAGGAGCAAACCTCAACATATGCATCACCCAGGGACCCTTTATATCTGAATTATAACTGTTTTCATTGATTTAACTATGTCAAAGGCATATAGAGACATGATTTTTTTTCCATTAAAGATTGGCTGTAAATGTTGGATGTCCAGTGCATGTGGTTGTCCACAGCACCAACAGTTAGGATCAGGGTTGATTCTCACTAGATTAGGAAAGACTATTGCCATGGGCATTGTTCACATTCAGGGCCATAGTCTGTAGCTCAAGAGTGGATCCAAGGCAGGGTTTGTTCACCTTCTCTCCTGGATATGGCAGTTCGAGAGGTATAGATGGACCATTTATGATTGATAAGCTCCTGATGCTTTATAGAGCATGGTATGGCTTCTGGATGAAGAGAATTTCCTTGAGACCTTGCCTGTACTATAGCACCCTCAAACACTCATGGGATAAAGGGTAGTCATTTCTGCCAAGTTTTCAACTTCAGCTGCTTTCCATGGTATGATTTTGAAAACCTGAATCCATAACAAACTTATGATCTCATTTTCAAGAAATAAAATCAAGAATAATATTCCAGTTCCTTATTTAATGACACTTTCTGCCAGTTTTTTCCATTTGGTTCACTCACTTTGGGAAAACAGTTATTTCCCATAATATTTATGGGAAATATATGGAAACTATGTCTAACTTGGACATAGACCAGACTGACAGAGAGACACTGAGCTGAAATCTAATTGTTAATTTGTGTGTTAATGAAGAGCTTCTAAGACAGGACATGGAGAGCCTTAAAGCTTTAATGGATTCCAAATTTCCTTTGAGACTAGTTTGCTAATTTATGATCCTGTGATTCTCAAACATTACTCTTTCCTTATATTCTCAACATTTTATGAACAATTGTATTTTATGTTTGCATGTCAGCACACCAAAGGAGGTCCAGGGAATACATTCTGTCCCTGTTTGTCATTGACCAGATAATTCAATCAGTTAAAAAAAACACCCATCAGTCTTTAACTTTTGTATGAGATCATTTTCTATTTTAAGAAATTAGGTTTTTTTATTTCAAATTTATAATTTATTTTGCTTTAATCTTTTAGTTATCATACTCTTGAGTTGACTCATTTAATTTCTAATTATATTCCTCCCTGACCACATTTATTAAAAGTAGTCAAGTAGTTAAAAAGAAAAAAGAAAGGGGAAGATGAAGTCTTCCTGTCCATTACTGCTGTGCTGAGGTAGACCAGTTATTCATTTGCTTAGTATGGCTTATATTCTATGATTATGTGGACTCACTCCAAACTTCTCAGACTCACTCTGAATATTCAGTCACAATCTACCTCTACTGCTTGTAAAGTCTTCTCATTGGTGGAAACAGTTCACACATAGTCTAATTTTTCAGTCTGAACATGAATTCCACAGAAAAGAAAACAGCAACAATAAACAGAATTTATGGAGATTTTATGACAATATATCTTGTATTTCTATAAACACCTATCATTTATTTATCTATCTACCTGCAGACTTATCCATCCATCCATCCATCCATCCATCCATCCACCCATCCATCTACCTATCATCTGTGTGTATTATCTATCTATCTATCTATCTATCTATCTATCTATCTATCTATCTATCATCTATCTATCTTACATTTATCCATTTATATCTATCTATTCATATTTCTACTTCTATCTGTATCCCTCCATTTTTCTATGTATCTATCTATGTATCTATCAATCCATCCATCCACCTATCCATCATATATCTATCCATTTATATCTATCAGTCTATCTATACATTTCTGTCTGTCTTTCTATTTGTCTCCATCCATCTTTCTGTCTGTCTGTCAATCTATCATACATCTATCTATTTATATCTATCTATCCATCTATCCACTTCTATCTATCTGAATCTATTTTTCTATGTATCTATCTATCCTATCCTTCCAGGTATCTATCATATATCTATCCGTTTCTATCTATCCATCTATCCATTCCTATCTATCTATCTATCTATCTATCTATCTATCTATCTATCTATCTATCTATGTTTCTATCTTCATTCATCTTTCGGTCTGTCAGTCAGTCTATCTATTTACATACATATATTTATATCTATCTATCCATCCATCTATCTATCCATTTCTATCTAGTATCTATCTATCTATCTATCTATCTATCTATCTATCATCTATCTATTTCTAACAGTACTGCAAACTATTTTTTCTGGATAGAATCTGATCATTCTTTATTATTTGAACTTGAAAGACTAGGAATTAATATTAAATAATAACTCATTACCAAGTTTGCAAAGGTACTGTGAGACCTGTGTCGCCAAATGTCTGAGAGTGGAAACCAGGTATCCAGCTTCCCAAACCCAAATACCTTCTCTGCTACTTACAATCACAGAACTTGCATGATTCTCATCGACTTTTTAAATAAACATTTCATGTATCATTCACTCAAATTGTATGTCTAGTGTGTAGCACTTGGGAACTCTTGAAAAATATTTACTTTATGTATTATATGCCAGGCTCTGAAAGGACTCTGAATGCTTGTGAATTAGCTATTTTCCTCATCACTTTGATCAACTACTGGAAATAAACTACTTAAAAGAGTTATACTGGCTATTTTTTTTTTGTATCAACTTAACACAAGCTAGAATCATCAGAGAGAAAGAAGGAAGCCTCAGTTGAAGAAATGCCTCAAGAAGATCCAGCTGTAAGGCATTTCTCCAATTAGTGATCAATGTGGGAGGGTTCAGCCCATTGTGGGTGGTGCCTCCCTGGGCTGAACCTGGTTTCTATAAGAAAGCAGACTGAGCAAGCCATGGAAATAAGCCAGTCAGCAACACCCTCCATGGCCTCTGCATCAGCTTCTGCCTCCAAATTTCTGCCACAGTGGAGCTCCTATCCTGACTTCCTTCAGTGATGAAAAGCAATGTAGGAGTGTAAGCTAAGTGCACCCTACCACCATACACACACAGACACACAACTTGCTTTCTGGTCATGGTGTATTGTTGCAGCAATAGAAACCCAAATCTGGGAAAACAAGGAGTGGTTGAAAGAGTTCTTTGTAAGCCAAGAATCTCTTTCTTTGGGCAAAATCAAGGCTAACTGCAGAAGTGGACTTAGAGAGTTACATGGAGTAAGAGTTCAATGAAGGTGAGTTTTGGTTCATTTGTTTTACCAGGGTTCCTCAGTTTGACATGACCATGATCAGAGAGTCATGCTGATAAATTTTGTACTTTTCTGGCATTGCCAAAGGTCCAACTCATTTAGAGGTATATGGCTAAATGGTTAGTCCAGCTCCTACTCCCCTGTCTATAGAGAAACCATGGTAAGGAATTAGAAATTATAAAAAAAAAAAAATGTTGAGAGTCTCTGGTTAGAATCAGCTCTGGCTGCCTCTGACATAAGAATCCTCAAGGATGAGAGCTGGAAGTTATGTTTTGCAGATGATTAAAGACTAATTGAGTCAGTCTTTTTTTTTCCCTCTCATAAATAAAACACCAAATGTCCTCCCTAGTCCCCCATCCCAGTGAGAAAATTCTAGAAAGAAGACTGGTGGGACAGCTATAACCTGATCCCAGGTCTTCTCTGTGGAGATGTCAGGGCAACTCAGAAATTCCATGGAGCAGACTATTCAGTCTCAATGAGTTTATCAGTAGTGATTAGAATGTACAAATTGAAGAGGTGCCCACCTAGGGAGCCATTTAGCTCAGCTTTCTAAATTATAGACACAAGAAGAAATAAAACCCAGAGAGGATAATTAAATGAGTGTGCAATTACTGAATATTGTCTAAGCCAGGCATAGTGAGGTGTCTTTTGCATCCCATATGCCCAGCAACTGTATAAAGTGGGTTGAACGAATCCCATTTTATAAAGGGATTCATTTAGTTTTAAATTTTTCATAAATTGCATGGCTGGTAAGAGCTAGAGTCAGATTTCGCTTCCTCCAAATTTTCTGTTTTAAGATGAAATGTTGTTGCCTAAAGCCTAAACAGGAATATCTATCCATATACATGGAATCTTATTTTTTTTTCTTATTTTGCTCTACTATTTGATGATGGTAAGTTATTAATGTAAGATCAATCTTCTGGCTACTTCCTCTATGGGTCAAAGAATTCATTTTATAAAAGAAAAACACTTACCAGTAGCACATAAATAATACTTACATTTTATTTTTACTTTTTATAATATGTATGTGTGTTATGTGTATGTGTGTGTGGGGGGGGTACACACATGTGAGCTTGGGTGCCCATGAAGGCCAGATTAGGACATCATATTCCCTTTCTCCATCCACCCATCTATTCATCCCTCCCTCCCACTCCCCCTCTTTCCCTCTTTTCTTTCCTTTTATTCTCTTTGCTCATCCTGTCTCCCTTTTCTTTTCTTCCCTACCTCCTTTCCCCTCTCTTTCCCTTCTCCCTTTCTTCTTCTCTTCTTATCTTTCCTTCCTGTTCTAGGGACCGAAACCAGGGTCTTGTATTTTCTAGGTAAGCATTATATCATTGAATTAAATATCTACCTCCTTGTACATTTTCATAACCAATATAGCTCTTTCCTTCCTATATGCCTCCCAAATTTAAACTCAGAATTTTTATAGGCACAGATTGCTTCCTATAATTCATTTATGGGGATACTTATTTTTCCCAGTAGAATGTGAGATCTGTCCCTAAGAGGAATATATTTGCGTCCTAGTGATTTTTCTTTTGTTCCAGCACTCAACACAAGGTCCCAACTGTACAAGACTCAATTAATGCTGCTTTTAGTTCGGTCCCTGCCGGCACCAGTGTTCCCCTCAGAGGCATTGAGTATGAAAGAACAGGTCAGAGTGAAATGTCACAAAGCAAGTAAGCCTGGGAGCCAAAGGACTCAGACTGGTGCCAGAAACCTAAACCTCTCGTACACTGAGCTAAATAACTTGAAGTTAGTCAGAGGGGACAGTCACCAGGGAGCCAGTGTTGAGTTAGAGTCATGTTGACTCTGGCAGCATAAGTCTAGTACAGATTAATACACTGGGTTTAATTTGTAGGGTTATCAGAGAAAGGCCTTTTTCAAATGAAAATATTTTCGTGGATTATATTTTTTTCTCTGTGCATGAAGTGAAGAATACTTACTCTGTAGATTATTTCTAGTGTTTATTATGCCTTAATTTCTGAATTTAGATGAATGAAATTATTTGCATGAGAAAGGAATATGAGACTTCAGAAGGGAAGCACTTCTGAGAAGACTATAAATCAACCTGGGGAAACTTGGAATTGATTGATGGGGACATAAGGTAGGCAGAAACAGGTTCTACTGGCAGCAAGTCAGCTGGATAAAGTAGAAAACATAAAGAAAAACTGATCTGACATGAGAGGAGATTAGTTAAGGGGGCAGGGCTGGGAGCCTTCATGTTTTCCACATGTGTGGGTCAGGGTGGTTGGAAGGACAGAATGATGCCTAGAATGTGTGACCGAAAGAAGAGGCTGTAGCAATCTGGGGTAGATTATATAATCAGACCAATGGATCTACAGTCCAAACATAATTGACAGATGTTAACAGATAAGGGTCATTTACCATGATTATATAGAGAAAATTAGTAAGATTCCCCTTTACTCGTGAAGTCATGGCATAGAATAGTGAGCCTAAAGGAGGAGATACCTCTGTCACAGCGGGGCTTAGGTTCTCATGAGGATGGCCCAGCTTCGTAACATCAGTCAGTGTCTTATTTATTTATTTATTTATTTATTTATTTATTTATTTATTTATTTATTTAATATTGTGACAGGACACCATGACCAAGGCAGCATATAAGAGAAAGCATTTAATTGGGGGCTTACTTACAGTTCAGAGGGTGAGTCCTTGACCATCATGGTAGAGAGCATGGTAGCAGGCTGGCAGTTATGGTGCTGGAGCAATAGTTGTGAACATTTCCTTCTTCCTGGCTTGGGCAGTTTTTCCTTTGTCTTGAAAAGGCCATCTATGATACATCGTGCTTAGTGTGCAGTTGGGAGTATAAAATTGCTGCTTTCCTCTTGCATTGCCTGGCTTACCTCAGGAAACTAGTGTTATCTTGTTTTCTCCAAAGGATGGTCTCTTTATACCAGTATTCTTGACTTTCATGGATACAGACATCAGAACCTCCATTGTATATGCTTAGACTTAGCTACTGTTCAAGCTAGTCATGGCTGGACTTTAGGATTGTGTGCATTGGTCCTTACCCATTAGAGTGTGAATCCAATGTGTTCCCGTTCCCCAAAGGCTCATATGGGAAAGCTTTGAGTAAAACTGGGGTGGGGTTAGGGAAAAGACAGGATCCTGAGGGCTATGAACTCATCCATGTGGTTGATACATGGTCTGTCATTCTAAGTAAATACTACGTAATCAACTGGAAAGGAAACTCAAGAAATAAATAGAGTGAGAAGGTATCACAATGACAGATATAGAGATAAGAGAATTCTGTAGAGCAACTCTATACCAAGTATGTTGTCATGTATATATGATGCTGGAGACTGAACCAAGTGTTTGTATATCCTAAGCCAGGACTCTGTCCCTGAGCCACGTGCTGATGTCCCTGGGCCACATCCTCAGCTTGAACTAATCAATGAAAGAACAATAGCCAACTTACAAACACATACATGGACACATTCTCAAACACCCTTAATTAATTGGGTTTTTGGAGATAGGGTCTTACTCTGTAGTCTAGGCTTGCTTCTAACCCACAAAATGCTTTCTACCTAAGCCCCCTGAACTCTGGGATTATGAGCACGCAGCACATGGTTGGCTATGACAATGATTTTAACTTTAGACACCGTTCTTTATTATGCACCACTGTTCTTCACTATAATTTAATCAATAACTCTCCAGTACAGTTTATTAGATGTTTAAATGAAATGGTGTGTTTGAAACCACTAGACATGTACAGATAGGATTAATCTATTTGAGAGGTAAAAACTGTTCATGCAGAATATCGTTCTGGGAGCAGATGGACCAGAACAAAGAGTAGCTGTTGACTGGTCAAAGAATGGGTGAGATCACAGGGGGACTGTTCATCTTATATTTTTCTTTTACATTTTGTGCTTACACTTTTTTCACTATTAATACTTTAACTATCACCCATTGAGCCCAGTCTCATTCCCAGCTCTGCAACAGAACATCTGTGACAGTCTTCCCTGTGCCTTTGTTTAAGTCTCTTGTGGATCACACAAGTCTTCCTTTCTAACCTCCCTCCCCCAATTCTTTGCTTTGTCTCAGCCTCCAATCCCAGCAGGCCACCAACTGCTACCCCACAGGCTGCTCCTGCCACAGAAACAAGTAGGTTGACTGAGGATTCAAATCTTTCCTTTTGAGTTTCCATTCAGTGCTGTGTTCTGAAGTCTGCAGCTCATGTACTCAGGTTCCCATGCCTTCAGCCTGAGGATGGTTATGATAGTTTGCATATGCTTGGCCCAGGGAGTGATACTATTTAGAAGGTGTGACACACCCTGTGGAGTAAGTATGGCCTTGTTGGAGTAGGTGTGTCACTGTGGGTGTGGGCTTTAAGACCCTCATCCTAGCTTCCTGGAAGCCAGTCTTCCACTTGCAGCCTTCAGATGAAGATGTAGAACTTTCAGCTCTTCTTGTACCATGTCTGCCTGGATGCTACCATGTTCCTGCTTTGATGATAATGGACTGAATGTTTGAACCTGTAAGCCAGCCCAATTAAATGTTGTCCTTTATAAGACTTGCCTTGGTCATGGTGTCTGTTCACAGCAGTAAAACCCTAACTAAGACAATGGTCAAGTTCTACAGTGTAGCTTCAGGTTGTGACTAAATTGTGAACCAGGACACAGTTTAAGGTCTCTAATGGTAAACATAAACGTTGAATCTAGGCAGCTCTCCAGGTTTGCCATTGTAATTCTGAGGGTGATTGTCAAGCATTTAAAGTCTTGTTACAGGCATTACATCAGTATTTGCTTGCTTTTTCCATGCCAGTTTCAGATTGTCTTTGTCAATACCCTCAGTCCCTTGTTGGTCTTATTCCTTTTGGCAACTGAGAGTTAATAATGGATTCTTTTCAAGCAGTTCCATACCGGAACAATGCCTTGTGGGAAATGAGCATATGGGACTGTCCCAAATGGTAATAGGCTTGGTTGCTAAATCCAGAAAAGTGTGACATCAGGCGCAGTGTTCTGGACTTCCCATTCATATTTTTCCTATAGAACAAACATCCCCTCATCCCCTCCTCTGTCTTCCACACCAGCCCCAGAGACCCTGGGATCTTGACTCATTCCTCTCACTAAAAGAGGGAGGGGGGAGTTTTAGGTTTTCTACTTCTGACTTCTGTGTTCTTCATAGACTCTGGAGCTAGAGTAGAACTTTAAAGTTAACTTTTTCATGTCTGTCTTGATTCAGGGCGAGAGAAAGGGATTAAAAATGTGAGGTGCATTGTTTTGCGGAGGAGTCCAACATTATATCGTATTATTAAAATTTTGTTATTGAGTCTGTGACTGTTTGGGCTTCTGCTTGAACAGTTCCCTGGCTTCGATCCATCCTTAAACAGATGTCTGTGGTGAATGAGAAAACAAGTGGGTAAAATATGGAAAGTAAAGCTTATAGATGTTCTTAAAATATTCATATTTATTATAGTAATATAGAAGTTAATTGTCATGTACGCTTACTTGGTACTCAGAAAAAAATATAGTAATTTTAAGAAAAAAATATATTCTTATATGGGAGGGTATTATGATTCCCAAGAAATAACAAGTTCTTTTAGGGAAGGGAAATTGTCAGAGAAAGCAGAAGGAAGAAATGAAAAGCACACCAGTCATTGCTCTTGCAAGGCAGAAGCAAGGAGACAGATGGATAGGAAATTATCCAATGAGGCCAGCAGTTCATGTACTGAGTGCAACAGAAGGAGCTTAGTCATATTGCCCATTACAACTGGATATTTAGGGAACTTAGGTCTTATCTCTCTAATCTTGATTTCTCAAAAGCTGGAAAAACAGTTTAGCTTCAACTCTCTCGTATGTAATGAAGGCACGAGTAACTCCATCTTGATATTTAGACTATTTGGTTGGGGCTTAGTGTAGGGGCACAATTCAAACATTACCATGTTGTTTCAATGTGTCTTCGTTATTTCCTTTTGAGTTCTGATGTTCTGATGTATGTCTAGAGATATTTTATTAAGTGTGTGTGTTTGTGTGTGTGTTTATATGAGAGTCTGTTTAATGGGAGTGGGAAAATATCCATAGGAACCAAATGTTAGGCCTCATTGTTCTCTAAGATTCACAAAGTAAAAAGTATAACTAAAATATATATTTAAGTACTAAATATGATCATTGTATGCCTTGTAGAATACTTTCATAAATGGACTATCTAATTGTGTTATCTAAGGAGTGTGATATAGGACACAATGACTTAAAATATCTCATAGTGTACACAAGCAAGTTGGTGAAGTATCTTGATAATTATGACAAACAAAAATAATGGCAAAATTTTTTTAAAAAAGTAAGTGGTATAGACTAGGAACAAGCAACACAACCTAAGATCACAACTGGATATTGATAGTGTTCTTAACGGCTGAGCCATCTCTCCAGCCCTGTGTTGAAAGATTGTTAGAGAAAGGACAGCTGAGGTGGAGCCAGGGAATGTGGAGATGCAGCCTGGCTGCTTCTTTGTTAAGTTTGTGAGCATATAGCAGATATGCTTGACAGCAGCTGGAGACACTGCCAGAGCTGCATGCTATTTGGTAGAATCTAGATCAACACAGACCTACTCTTATTTAGTTTCTCCTCATAGTATTTGATTTCACCAGGCAAACTCGATCAGAAAAGGTATAAAATTTTCCATTTTCCAGATAGTAATCTAACATAATAATCCTGACATTTTTTGGACAGGGATATTCATGCTTCTGAATGTGGAGTACGGCTTTGCGGACAGGGACTTTCATGCCCATGAAGAGTGAGCACAAGAATGTTCTGGGGGGAAACAGAAACAAAGCCACAAGCTGAATAGTGCTTTGGTTTGTTTGTGGGAGCATTAGGAGTGGAGATCTACCCAAATACCCCCGTCTTAAGGATGGCATTTGTGAAGCAGATCTGTATGGGCTCATGATGCACAGAGGTTTACAGCAAATGCTGGTGTGAGTTTAGAGTGAAATGTTGGAAGATGAGCCTGCCCTTGATGGTTTGGAGGGCTTATTGTAATTCTCAAGGCTCTGAAATAACTCACTGACACCAACATTTGATGGCCAGAGAATAGGTTTAACTTTAAATGAGATGCAAACTGACCTGCTAGCAAACTGACTTACCCAGGGAGCAATGGGATATTGTGTGAGGACGGCAGCCTCCGGGGTGCTACTGAGCCACCACAGTTGTTACAGGACAGAGACTGTGGGCCTGATGTGTCTACAAATACTTCTATTTCCTGAGAGACACAGATTTGTTTCCCTTGGGTCTTATGTGTGCCCTCCTAGCAAACTGAATGGGTAATAGTTTGCTAACTTGGTGATATCTACTGAAAGACAAACTCCAAGGCACACATCTAAGAGACGTTTTGATATTTGGGCTTGCTTTAGAGGGACTATTGTAACTAGATTATTTGAATGAATCTTGGACTGGATAAAAAGGAGGACGATAACTCATCAGGAGGACTTATGGGTCTCTCCTTTCTGACAGTGTATATCACATGGTCAGTTACTTCAAACCTCTTTGACCAGGACTTCTGTATCATCGTGGATAGTACCCTGAACGTATGAGACAGAATATACACTTTCTCCCATAAGAGTTGTTTTGTCAGGGTATTTTATGACACAAACATAAAAAGGGAGATTGTGATGCCATCACAATGTTAAAAATGACAGGGCAGCAGCATCGATTTAGGAGAAAATAGCAAATGTTAATGTTGGATTCATTTCGGGTGGTATGAGTCCTGATTCCCTGTATTGGCCAATGCTCTTGTTTCTTCCCTAGTGCTATTTCTAGCTTTATCACATTTACAAAACCAATGGAGGACTTTTAAAGCTCATTTACATAATAAATGCAATTCCAATTTACATAGCCATGATATGCAAAACACCTCTACCTAATCAGTAGAGGCCATATAAACTGTTCTGGGCCCATAGGTTTAAAGAAGTATTTATTTATTTTTAAAGGCTTGTTCTTTTATGTGTTTGAATGTTTGCCTGCCTGAATGTCTGTGCACTATGAAATGTAGTAACCACAGAAGCCAGAAGAGGGTGCCAGATTCCTTGGAACAGGAGTTAAAGATGGTTGGGAGCAGCCATTTGGGTGCTGAGAACCAAACTCCAGGTGCTCTGTGAAAGCATCAAGCACTATTAGCAACTGGTCCATCTCTTCAGTCCATAGGTCCATAATTTTTGCTCTGACTTTGTGTTCTGGCTAGATAATGAAACATAGTCTATGGTATTTTAATTTATAAGGAATGAGGATCAGACAAATTCAGTTTACGCTAAGGCACTTACTTGTTTTCAACGCTGTATCAGAAAGCAAAAAATGAATTATGATAGATCAATTTTTAAAAATCATAGGTCCAAAATTTATTGTTCTCCATATTCTTTATAATTTAGCATTGTCTCTGTTATGTGAAATATAACACTTCTGACAAATGCTATGATTGGTTTATATTGTTGGCACGGAGTCTTTTTCAAAGACTAATCTAGCTTAGTTTGACACATTATGAATTAGCAGTAATCACTCTCAATTAGCATGTAGAGTGCATCATGTAGAAAGAAATTGCGTTTAATATGAATGTTCCATTTTATGTGGCTGACACAGGCCTGTGTCTCCACAGCAAAGCAGGACTAAGCCATTCTTTTAAAGGATTGTCTTTTTCCCAGGAAAATGAATCATATTTAAATGCAAATTCAGTTTTTATGAAGCTTAGAAAATAAAATTTTTGACACACAGAAATTCGAAAAAAAAAAAAAGGATGAAATGAGCTGCTACAAGAGCAGAAATAATCCTTCAAGTCTTAATTAGAGAGAAGGTATGTTAGCTCTGGAGATGTCATAGCTATGACAAAATCAGAAATAAGCGAATTGTGATAAAGGGAAGGGAAAGGCAAAATATGCTGCCGTCAAGCTAATATGAAAGGAAGACATTTCTTGATTCAAAAGTAGGGAAAGGATGGCGACATACTAGCGGATGATTGAAAAGTTCTTAAGCCGTCCCATTGGTTGGTTCTAGAAATTCATCTGTGAACTCTGGAGCTTGCATTAGAGAAAGAGATGCTGTTGTTGATTAGATTAAAATATTCTTTGTTAAAGATGTGATGTGCATGGCATATTGGAAAGCCTGGATTGTTTAAGGGCTGATTAACGGCTACCAGCTGATATTTCTATCACACACCAGAGCTAGTTCTCAGTGCGTCCACAGTGTCAAGAACTGAAGCTACCTAGTGTGGAGGATGCAGAGGCAATACTTTTGTTTCTGTAGAGTTGGGCGACTTTGATATCATACACCAAACCTAGGCTCTAGGAGCCAGAACAAGCCATGGTAGATTAAGTTTGTAACTGCATTAATATTGAGAATAGGTCAGACATATTTTTCTTACTACTGAGGCGTGCACAGACCTCTGTCATGAAGACCTCTGTAGGCCAGAGCTGGAAACATTGGCTTCTAAGTCCACTGCACATGCAAGTGTGTGTGTGCCAGGAGTTAACAACAAGGTGTTGATGTGCTTTGCATCCAAGACAGCTGATGTGTTCTCCCTCCTCTGAGAAGGGAAGAGGAGGTAGTTTCCCATTATTCCTCTTTATGAGCCAACCTTCCTTTTCCTTTCTTACTTGTACTTTAGTCTTTGAGGCTTCCATGCATCATATATTCAACACTGCTGTTGTTTAGTTGCTTTGGTTAAGAATTAGAATACAGAAAACCAGCTGGTAATATGAACATTTAGGAGGCCATAAATGATTATGAGGCCATAACTTGTCTTTGATCCAGAAAATACTAGTTCAGTATAAAATTTATGAAGGTGAGTATTAGCGCCATGTTGGCTAGTTTTATGTCAACCAGACACAAGCCAGAGTCATCAGAGAGGAGAGATTCTCACATTGAGAAGATGCTTCCATCAGATCTGGTTGTGTGCCAGCCTGTGGGGAATTACCTTAATTGGTGATTGACGGGAGAAGGCCCAGCCCATTGTGGGTGGAGTCACCCCTTAGCTATTGGTCCTGTTTCCATAAGAAATCAGGCTAAGTAGCACTTATCCATGACTCCAGGTTCCTGATCTGTTTGAGTTCCTGTCCTGAATTTCTTTGATGATGGATGGTGATGTGGATGTGTAAGCCAAATAAATCCTCTCCTCTCTGAGTTGCTTTGGTCATGGTGTTTTATCACAGCAATAATAACCCTGTTTAGGGCAAGAACCAAACAAAGGGTGGTACAGAAGAGGTCACAAAGAACATGGCACTATCTAGGTCAAGGAGAGCTAGCAAGGTTGATGGGGTTAAGAGTTGAAAAATGTCTCCTTTAGATGCATTATCCACAATGGAAACTTGACAGGATTTTGCCATAGTTTTGGATGATAGGTATGACTAATGTTTGATTTATTTGCCTATATTCTGGATCAAATTGAACATGACTTGCTGTAACTATCACAGGGACTGAAGTGCTCACTGCCTTGGGTTTTTCTCAGATCCCTTAGCTGTTGTCCCTCTGTTTAATCTAAATTTGAGTCTAAATTTTCTGACATTAATTTTATTGTCATCACAGTTCCGATACTAGATCGCCAAGGTCTTATAGACTTTCTACTTTTACACCTGAATCTGTTTAAAGGAATGCAAATGCTATGTTGAATTCCTGAGAATCTCTTAGCATGTGTTTTTAGGAAGAGGAGATCCTACTGGTAAACAAATGTCCAACATCACATCCCCGCTCCTCAACTGTCATCTCTCGGCTTTTTACTGAAGGCTGCTCACTGGCAGCTGAAAACACATCTAACAAGATCTGACGGCTGTGGACGAAGTCTTAAACAAGTGCAGTTTGGTGTTCTCAGAGAGGCAGAGGAATGGATTCAAAACGAAAATTTAAAAGTTCAAACGGGTGCAGGCTTGAGTGCAGCAAACAAAGTTGGAGGCTGTGTTCTGGTGCGAGTGGCTGCCATTTGACAGAATTGAAGTACATTTCAAAGATCACACAGCTAGAATCCAGTTTCCCTTCTCAGTCCTGTGCTAAGAAATCCTATTAATGAAATATTGAAAATTTATCTAAAATCCGTAACTTCAAAGCATTCCTTTGGCACAACATAAAGTTATTTAGGCGGATGTGTCAAATGCACTTCATAGGATGTATCTGAATAAAATGAAAAACATTAAAACCATGCATACATATTCAGAGGCCTCGCTGGCCCACGACTTCTAGCATTCTTTAAAGCAGGGATAACAATGGTCACTTTTGAACTCCTGGAGAAATAAGCTCAGAGCCAATGGGTGGTGATTCTGTGTTCATGATAGTGATATTTAATTCCCCTTCCTGTAACGGATACCTTCCCTCTCTAAGTTTTTGTTTTCTAGTCTGTGGATTTTGCAGTTGCCAGGGCTTCTGGGAAATACAGCTAAGAGATTCAGTGAGTGGAGTTCTGGTGGATCCTTAGGTCCACCCTTCAGCTGAGTCTATTTGCTGATATTTGAGCTTAGCATCTTGGGAAATGTCTGGTGACCTGGTGGCACTCTTTCTGTTTCTTCTAGTTTAAGCCCTTGACTGTTTTGGCCAATGTAGAACTTCTCTCTCTCTCTCTCTCTCTCTCTCTCTCTCTCTCTCTCTCTCTCTCTCTCTCTTTCTTTCTTTGACAGTTGACTCTTTGGGTGTAGATAGTAATTTCAACAGACACATTTATGCCAGTTCCATTGAAAACTACGTGAAATGTACAGAGGATTTTAGAAATGTATTTAGACCAAGACAGAGCTGTGTTAGGAAAAGAGAATAAATTTGGATATTCAAAAAAAAAAAAAAAAGAAAAGAAAAGAAAAGGAAAGGAAAGAAAAGAAAAGAAAAGAAAAGAAAAGAAAGGAAAAAAAAAAAAGAAATGATAAGCAGTCAGTGGGTGAAGGCAAACTGTTTCCACCAAAGCCTCCTCCAAAGGCCCAGGAATTAGTAAACTTTGGGAGTTTCAGGAAGGGTAATGGCAAGATCAAAAGTAAGAGGATTATTTCAAAGGTGTGTTTACAAAAAATTTAGATCCATAAGCTCTCTATACTCTGAAACATCAGGGTCTGGTCTGTCTGAGTCTGCCATGGTCCAGGTTTGTCATCTGAGGAACATAAAAGGGTTCTAAATTGGAGTTGGAGGGCAGAATTGAAGGTGCACATAACATGTTAAAATAAAATGAAAAGGAAGTTTATGCACTGAACATGGAGACCCAATGCAATCTTATTTGTTTTCTTGTTGGATATAAGAAGAAAATATCATCATCATCATCATCATCATCATCACCATCACCATTTTTTGGTATAAGTAAAATAATTTGATATAAGAATATGTCATTCCAAGAAGAAAAACCTTACCCAGAGAGGGGGGTTTTTACAATAAACAGATGATCAGAATCATATAAGCTACCCCTGGGTTTAGACTGTAGTCTACTTTGAATAGATGCTTGTAGAAGATGGTCTGACACTTAAATGAGCCACAAAAATGGAGGCTAAAGGTTTAAATCTTCAACAACAACAAGTGAGTGTGGAGAGAATCTCTTGTAAACACCACCTATCACTAAAGAAGCCTATGGCCAGTGAGCTGAGGCAGGAAACAGGAAGTGAAGCATCCAGCACAGATAGAGAGGATTCTGGGAAATACTCAGAGATGCAGGCGAGTCACCCAGAATGCTGAGAAGATGGACTTGAACCAGCATGTAGATGAACTTAGGTTAGAGTAAAGGGGGGATTTGACCAGGATGTGGAGGAGACAGACAGAAGAAGCCAAAGAGAGGAAACCAGCCACACAGCTGAACTCAGGTTAGAACTAAAGGGTTAATAAGTTAAGAGCAAGTCAGAGAATAAGCTGAAGTGTATGGCCTAGGCATTTATTGATAAATAGTCTTAGAACTGTTATTTCTGAGAATTAAGTGGACGGGAGGAAAGACTTAATTTCTTTCAAGTGAGTAGAAATTAAGATCAGGGAGAAGAAGCTTATAGGGACATACTTAGTGAGCATTGCTTCACCATTGGTTGGCTTGCCAGTGGTGGATTGAGAAGTGTCTGACTGTAAGAAGGTTTAGCTTCTTACACTCATTTTCTGGAGAGTTCTAGAGAGTCTATGACACAGATATCAGCCTTTCTTTTGGTTTTCTCTTATGAGAAAAAAATCTTTTATTTGAATGTGTGTGTGTGTACATATGCACTCATGTGGGTGTATGGATATGTGTATATTTGTGTCTATAAGCTTGTGCAAATGTGTATGCATGCACATGTGTTTAACATTTTGTTTTAGATTTGTTTATTTTATTCGTCATAGTGTTTCACCTGCATGTATGTCTGGTGCATCCCCCTGGTGACCACAGAGGTCACCAAAAGGCCCTGGAACAGGAGTTAGAGATAATTATGAGTTATCATGTGGGTGATGGGAAACCAACTTTGCAGAGTCTTGGGACACATTCAGAAGAACTATGTCCATACCTGGCTAGAAGGGAATGCTGAATTCAGCAGACACTGAGGTGAGCGTGCAGGCCGGGTCTCTTTAGCAAAATCATCAGCAAGTGCAGCCTGGTTCTTTATTGCATATTTTAAATGGGTAGTGATGCCCCCTCCCTCCAATTTAGCTCTCAGCAGAAATGACAGCCCAGGATCGGCTGACACCTCCATGGTATTTCCAAAGGTCCTCAGCAAACTTAGTGGGTCTCAGCTCACCAAGACTCACTAATACTTTCCGTACCACATAGTATGTAACTTCTAGGCTACTCATAAAAGCGGCCTCACTAACGCCATCCTCAGGAGAAAAACACTTCCCATCTCTGTGATTACAAGGCATTCCCGACAGTCCTTAGGATATTTGTGGGATGAATCCAGCACTTTCCCCCAGAGTTCTTGGGGTGGGGGGTGGGGGGACTGATAATGATTGTGTAAAGTACAGTTTGCTTCCTGGTGTCAACTAAAACCGAAAGCCCTTTTCAGTCTTCTGGGAGTCACAATCAAGGAAGCAGAAATGTGGCTGCATGAAATAGGAAACTGACACATGCTTTTTGAATTCTCCGATTCCATTATAGCTGCTAACAATTCCCAGGGTGTCCTGGGGTGGACTTTAGGAGTACTGGCTTGGGTGCAGTTCTTGTTGTGGTTGATATGGTAAATGTGGTGGTTGAATATGCGAGGCCCAAGGGAGTGGCACTATTGGGAGGTGTGGCCTTGATGGAGTAGGTGTGGCCTTATTGGAGTAGGTGTGGCCTTGTGGAGGAAGTGTGTAACTATAGGGGTGGGCTTTGGGACCCTCCTCCTAACCACGTGAGAGCCAGTCTTTTCCCAGCAGCCTTCAGAAAAAGATGTAGAACTCTCAGCTCCTTCAGAACCATGCAGGCCTGGGTGTTGCCATGCTTCCCACCATGATAATGTACTGAACGTCAGAACTAATAAGCCAGCCACAATTAAATGTTGTCCTTTATAAGAGTTGCCTTCATTATGGTATCTGTTCACAACAGTAAAACCCAGACTAAGACAAGTAGCTTTGACAATTCTTGATGGAAAAAGTAAGATACACAGTTGTGTCCACATTATATCCACTGTGTATAATACAGTTACAGGGAACAGTTCCATTTGCTGATCTTTAAAAAAAAAGAAATCTGACATCATATTTTATCTTAAGATAAAAGAACATGGACAAGAGAACAGGACAACACTAGTTCAAGTTGTTGTGCTTGTTGCCATGGTAACAGACTGGCTAAGTGTGTTCGGTATTCAACAACATTGTTGCAAACATTGGGGTATCTGCACCCAGTGGTATGTCCTTTCTATTCTGAAAAGAAGGAAACGGAAAATAACCACAGCAACAGTGTCATCTATCACCAACAGTTTTGTGTCTCTCCTTAAATTACAGTTTCCTTAATGATAAGAAAGACACGGCTTTCTATGACTTCATTTTTTCTCCCCCCAGTGGTTAATTTTATGCATAATATAAAGAAAAGATCTTTTAGACAGAAAACGAATGCTCATAATTTCAAGAAAACCTGATTTGAGATTATTCCCCCATGTAACTCACTTTCATATTTCACACTAAAATTCAGCGTGTTTTATGGAGATTTAATGTTCTCATTTCAAAAGCCACAGATCTTACAGTTATTTTTCTCAGCTCGGGCATGTCACAATGAGTGGTTTCTTTTAACGCCATACTAATACGTTTATATCCCTTGCCTCTGTAATCTGAAGGTTGGGAAAGCCCATGTCTTTCTTTTCTAGGGATGACTAAGGTTTACTAATGACCTAATAATGGTAGTTAAATTTCCTGGAGAAATTACTGTCAACACATTCTGTAATTGTTAGTTGAATATTGTTTGTTGACTTAAATTGGTGTAGCCTAATCACTCCCCAAATCTCAGGCACAGAAATCATTCCAGGAAATACTCAGGTAAATGGGACCCTGTAACAGGGCAATAAACATCACCGAGATGAAGTAATTATATTCACTCTGAAGTTCCAAATGGGGACAATTGCATGGAGTTTTAATAGCATTTGTAGCAATATAATACTGTCCACAGAAAACAAATTAGGAAAAGAGCATCATAAAAATTTATAAAAATATTTTTAAAAATCATCAAAATAAGAGGATTGAAAGAAACAAAAATAATTAAGGTTCCTTTGCTGAGTCTTTGTTTGGTCAGTGTGTTTTGCCACAGCGACAGAAAGCAAACTAGAGCAAGGTGTTAAAAATTGCAACCCTACTAACATGATTTTGGGATTGATGGCCTTGTAATATCCCCTGGTCTCCTCAAAGTCAGATATTGACTGTCATAATCTCCAATCACATTGTTGTCTTGTGGCTCTTAGGAGCTTGGGTTGTTGCTACAAAGCTTTGCTACCAAGCTATGGCCAGCATTTTCAACTTCTTAGTCTGTCTGTCTGTCTGTCTGTCTGTCTGTCTGTCTGTCTGTCTCTCTCTCTCTCTCTCTCTCCCCTTCCCTCCCTCCCTTCCCCCTCCTTCTCTTTCTCTTTTTCTCCCTCTCCTTTTTGCTCTCCGCTCTCCTCCCCCTCCCCCTTCCCCCTCCCCCTCTTCCTGTCTCCCCCTGTCCCCCTCTCCCTCTCCTGGCCTATAGCTTTCTATGTAGCAGACACTAGCCTTGAATTCCTGGTCCTCCACCTCCCAAGTACCGAGATCACAAGTGCATGCCATCACTTCCTGTATCTCAGGGTTTCTTGTTGGTTTCATCTTGTCTCATGATATCTTTGCTCTGTCCTTAGTCCCCAGGAATCTTCTGGGAAAATGAAATGAAATAAATCATTAAAAAAAAAAAAACCCTCCAAAACAAAACACCTGTATCTTTGATGTTTTCAGTGTTTTAGATCTTACCTATTTTTTTTTTTAATGTAGGGTCTGAAATTGTGTATAGTTAACCAGCATTGCAGATTCACAGGGCTCTTGTCTTCTAACAGACACAGTGTCCTTTTATCTCTGTTTTTAATTCATTTAAAAAAGAAACAAAAGCAAAAATGGTTTTTGCTTGTGTACTTTCAAAGATGACAGATGGTTTCCAGGTTTCTGAGTAAATTGTGATCATAAAGCCTGCTTTAAATAGCAAGTTCAACCAAAAGAAAAAAAAGTGACATTTCCTGTTGGCTTTCTTTTTTCTTTTTTCTTTTTTTCTTTTTTTGCCTTTTAAAAGAAGTCTACACTTATGAGCAATCATGATTGCCTGGATCCCTGCACCTGAACTCAGCCCTTGCTCAGTCAAGACTGAGCTCATAAAGTTGTGTGGGCCAGAACAAAAGGACAGAATTGTAGAAAATGAGTCTGGTTCTTCCTCTCAGCTTCACGCTCCCAGGAATAAGACTCAGACTCAAAATGTATTTACAAAGACTTTGGCCATATAGCTAGGCTCTACTCTCACAACATCATAACTAAAATAACCCAGTTATTTTAACTTACTTTCTGCCATGTGGCTGATTACCTGTGCTCAGGTACCATGTGTCATCTCCTCGCATCATCCAGAGCACATCTCCTGTCTGGTTCTATCCCAGAATTCTTTCTACCTCCTAGATGTCCCTCCTTTTATTCTATCTTTTCCTATAGGCCATAGGTTTTTTAATTGACAGGTGATGCTTTTACGCAATACACAAGATATTCTTGTTACACAGAGTGTCCAAATAGCTCAGAATGAGTTCTTGTATTTCTCTCTCTCTCTCTCTCTCTCTCTCTCTCTCTCTCTCTCTCTCTCTCTCTTTCTCTCGATCCAAAAAATTTAATATGTTTTGAGCTATCCAATTTGTGTTGGATTCTAAATATTTCTGCAGTAATGAGACTAGAGATATAAAGGTACAAAAGTGGATGACTGGTGGATTAGGAGAATTTCCAAAGAATACGAGATGAAAATATTTCACTGTGTAATTAGAGTTTGTATTCAAAAACATGAAAGCCACATCTGCGTAAAGAATAACTTTGGAGTCTTTTTTTATCAAACAGCCATTGTTTAAAAATGCTGCACACATGGAATCTATAGAAATACATGACTTGAATACTGTGGGCTAAAAACATACATGGTGCCAATCTCCTTTCCAAAGCACGTTTCAAATCTGCAAGGAATTAAGGGGCAGGATTATTTAGAGGCACGTGGGCTTTTTCTTGGATATCTTCTTTGCGTTTAGTTGCTTGATTAGGTTTGCTTTGAGCTAAACAGGTCTCCCAAGAGGTGTAGAATTAAGATTTCCGTGGCTTCAGATTAGCCAACGAGGGGGGAAAATGAGTGAAAATTCCAAATTTATGAAGGTAGACTTGTCCAGCTAATTGAAATATAGATTTAAAAGACCTGGGTAGAACCTATGTGTAATGGCTTAGGCAAATTATTTGAGCTCTTAGAAGGTTAGGGCTGGGAGGGATTGAACAAACAGAAAGCAATCAGCCATCAAGCATAGGTTCTATTAGGCGGTGGCTGTGGTTAGGTCACCAGTCTCTTGTTTAATCTCTAACAAGTCCTTGAGGGAGGTACTTTCAGCTGAGCAAACAAAGACTTTTGAAGGGAAATAATCCTCCCAGGGCAATTGGCGAAGCCATGAAGCCACGGGCTGCATTTGACTCAGACTTCATGGTCTTTTTGTTAAGCAACTCTGATAGTCTCATGTTAGAGATGCACAGGTTAGAGAATAAATGAATGCCTTTATAGTCTATAGCCCACTGGTAGGAGAGCTGGGGCTTTCATCCCTCTGTTGTAGGAAATCCTACAGAAAGAAGTAAAGGTGGATCGACTGAGCGGTGTTTGCTTAACGTACTCACACGATATTAAAATGTATCAGAGCAGGGTGAGAGTTCACACTGGTTTGCAGAGCTGGGCAGGCTGCCAGCTTGTCAAGGATCAATTCTTCTCATGGAAATGCTTACAAAATATTCTGATTACAATTTTCTTTCTTTCTTTTCTTTTCTTTCTTTCTTTCTTTCTTTCTTTCTTTCTTTCTTTCTTTCTTTCTTTTTCTTTCTTTTTTGCAAATAGGTGACAGTGCACCTCTGACACCTCTAGGTGGCAACGTTTGGCTTTGCCAGGATATGTACTAGGTCTTGATAGAACTTGGTGTGATCACTTTCCAACCTTCATCTGTCTTCCCAAGAATCTCTGGGGGCTGGGGGAGGGGAAAGTCCTCTCTTATTCCTCTGATGCAAATCAAATAATAATAATGAAAGGACAAGGAATTGACAGGAGTCTTGGCTGGTCTTCAATTATTTATAAAGCCTTTTAACAAGCAGGTAAAAACCTTCTTTTTGTCTATAAGTGACAAGCATTGAGTGGAAGACCTGTTTAGGTCAAGTTCATCTGTACATTGAAAAAAAAAAAGCTCGGGCAAGCAATAACTGATCTTTTGGACATGTTTCTTGTCCACGGATGCTGACATACAGTCTAGGCTCTCCAGGTTGTTTCCCTAGGCAATGTTAGGTTTCAACACAATTCAGCAGAATTATGTGTCATTGATGGTGAAATCACATCTCCAAGAACTTGGAAAACTCATAGGAAAATATTGGTTTAACTGTAAACAGATCCAAGCACATAACAACAATTTTTTTTTTTTAACAGCCCAGGGATTTATTTAGCCACATTAAAGTTGTGTGACAGATTTTTATGTTGTTCCTGTATTTGAACATCTCATAGTCCCTAGATGTTATTGTTGTCATCACTGTTCGTTGTGGAGATGGAATACTATAATTTGAAAATGTAACACTTCTCAGAAACAGAAGCATTTTTAGCTTTTCCTATCATTTCCCTCTACTCTCTTCTTTCTCCTTCATGATTTGTTTTGTCCCTGCTTTTGATAAGTGTAAGTAACCTAGAATTATTTTTAGCTTTCACTGGTAAGTAAGGTGGCAGCTTAATTCAAGTCACTGATAGAACAATAATTTTGTGGTTGTTTTTGAAGAACTTGGAAGTATGAGTGTAACGCCATTTTTTTTTTCTCCTTATTTTTATGGATCTAAAAGATCCTAAAACCATGATGTTTTAAAAAATAGCAGCATCTGGGGCCAGGGGCGGGGAAATGTTTCGGATGTTGAGTGAAGACTGTTCTCTTCTGTATTCACATCGCATGGGTTACAACATCCTGTAACTCCAGCTCCAGGGCATCCAATGTCTCTGGCCTCCTTGCCAGTTATACTTACGCACACAGAGACCGACTTAATTTGGAGTAAAATAAGCATTAAAATGTCTGCATCAAAAACCTACAGTCCATGTTCGCTATTGTTCTAAAATGGCTTCCTACAAACGCCACGGCTCATCCTCTGATGGATGCCACTTTAATAACATGGGGATCCTGAGATCTTGCTAGGTGAGTTTCACAGCAGGTCTCGTCCAGATAAGCAGAAGAGCAGGTGATAGATGATTTTAGAGCAGGGAAGTTCTTTGCTTCTGTATTCATTAGCTTTGTGAACTTGGACATGGTCTAGCTATTCTGGGCCTCAGTTTCCTCATTTTGAAAAGGATATTGACAGTTATTCATATTGTTTGTAGGGAGGTTTAGGCAGGGTAACGTCATAAATACTTTGCATATCACATGGAATGTAAAAATCTGATCCAGGGGTAATCATAATTATTTTATTTTTAATTAATTAATTAATTAATACATTTTAAACCCCAAATTTAATTTTCTTCCTGGTCCACCCTCTGACTGTTCCACATCCCATACCTCCTCCCCAAGCCCCTAACTCCATGAAGATGTTCCCCCCTCCCCCACACACTCCACCAGACCTCTAAATTCCCTGGGGTCTTCAGTCTCTTGAGGGTTAAGTGCATCTTCACTGACTGAACACAGGCCCAGCAGTCCTCTGCTGTATATGTGTTGGGGGCCTCATAGCAGCTGGTGTACGTTGCCTGGTTGGTGGTTCAGTGTCTGAGAGATCTCAGGGGTCCATGTTAATTGAGACTGCTGGTCCTCCTACAGGGTCACCCTCCTCCTCAGCTTCTTCCAGCTTTTCCCTAATTCACCCGCAGGGCTCAGCAGCTTCCTGTTCATTGGTTGGGTGTATCTGACTCTTTCAGCTGCTTGTTGGGTCTTTTGAAGGGTAGTTATGATAGGTCTCTTTTTGTGAGCACTCCATAGCCTCTGTAATAGTGGCAGGCCTTGAGACCTGGATCCTATTTTGGGCCTGTTGCTGAAACTTCTTTTCTTTAGGCTTCTCTCCATTTCCATCCCTCCAGTTCTTTCAGACAGGAACAATTATGAGTCAGAATTTTGACTGTGGGATGGCAGCCCCCTCCCTCACTTGATGCCCTGTCTTCCTTCTGGAGGTTGGCTCTCTAACTTCACTCTCCTACTGTTGGGCACTTCATCTAAGGTCCCTCCCTTTGAATCCTGAGAGTCTCTTACCTCCCAAGTTTCTGGCATTCTCGAGGGCCCTTGCAACCTCCTACCTCCTGAGGTTGCCTGTTTCCATCCTTTCTGCTGGCCCTCAGGGCTTCAGTCCTTTTCCCTAAACCAATCCCAGATCAGGCTTCCCTCTTACCACCTCCTCCCTGTCCACTGTCCACTTTCCTTCCCTGCCCCCTGCCTCCCTCCTCACTTGAGATTGCTTTCTTCTCCCTCCCAAGTGGAACCAAGGCAATCTCACATGGACCCTTCAACTTGTTGACCTTTTGGAGTTCTGTGGACTGTATCTTGGGTATTCTGTATTTTTTTATTGCTAATATCCACTTATTAGTGAGTATGTACCATGCATGTCCTTTTGGGTCTGAGTTACCTCACTCAGGATGATATTTTCTGGTTCCATCCATTTTCCTGCAAAACTCTCAGGATGTCCTCATTCTTAATAGTTGAATAGTGTTCCATTGTGTAAATGAAGTTTATATATATATATATATATATATATATATATATATATCACATATATAGTGTCAGTGAAGTTTAGTAGAGTTAGTATACTATATACATATATAGTATATTATACATATATAGAGAGAGTGAGGTTTAGCAGAATTGATATATTATATATATATTATATATATACTATATTATATAATATATAAATTATTAGAGTTAGTAATAATAGAGTGGT
Source organism: Arvicanthis niloticus (assembly GCF_011762505.2). Taxonomy (NCBI): domain Eukaryota; kingdom Metazoa; phylum Chordata; class Mammalia; order Rodentia; family Muridae; genus Arvicanthis; species Arvicanthis niloticus. The sequence goes on from NC_047677.1 coordinate 36,724,262, forward strand.
GAAATTTTTCATTTCAGCATTAATGTTAATAGCAAATGACTTCTCTACCCTAGTAGAGATACTGGAGTTTAGGAGGTAGCGCCTGAGTTTTGGAGATGCTCAATACAGCCCATAATACTAAGGTCTGGTACCAAAGGAAATGATTTTAGCTGCTCAGCTTTTGACTCTCACTGATGTTCGCTCATTGTTAATATTATTGCCTTGCATCAATGGTCAATGATAACATGGAAAACACACAATCTTTACTAAGAAGGAAAATAAGATGCACCATAAATTACCGTATTTTAAACACAAGGGAAAGACTATATAATTTATTGTTTTAATGTTTTTTATTTTGTTCTAACTTTTAGTGTGTGTGTGTGTGTGTGTGTGTGTGTGTGTGTGTATTGATGCGTCCTGGTGCCTGCAGAAGCCAGAAAAGGAGATTAGATTCCTAGAGTTACAGGTGACTGTAAACTGCTTGACACGCATAGGATCTAGACCTAGGTCTGTTGCAAGAGCAGGAAGCATTGCAAACATTGCTCAGCCCTCTCTCCAGCAGCCCCATAATTTATGTTTCAGACAGGGATACATTGCAGCACTTGGGTCATAGTGGCCTCTTCAAATATTGCAAACTCCAGTGTACTCTGTGTTTGCACATGCATTTAAGGTCAGTGGAGATGAGCCAGCTCTTTGTGCAGTTTGGCAAAAGAGTCTGTCTCCAAGGAGAGGATAAGAGCCCTTGTCTTGAGCTATTCTGTGGTCAAGAGAAGTAGGCAAATTGCAGTAGCGGAAAAGACCACCTGGGAACTATGACTTGAAGGAAGAAATGTGGTAAATGACTAATGCAGGAACAGATTCGTTCATATGTTGAGGAGAGTTTCATCAACTCCAGGTGTTTAGACATTCAATTAACTTGTCACTGAAATCTTACCAATTCAGTTATGAATTGATTTTTTTTTCTTATCACAATCAGTGGCAAATACAGCCTAGATTTGAATCATCAGGATCTTGTATAAACTTTATTGCTAACAGTGGCTTAGATACCAGGGTCAAGAATGCACAGGGCTGGTTGAAATTCTTTAAAGTTTGAATGAGCTACTCCCTCTTTCGCAGGCTTTAGCTTCCATGTTTGTGAGATGGGAAGGAGGCTAATCATCTTTTCAAGTGGTTGCAGGAGAAATAAAATGAGATACCTGAGAGAAGCTGTGTCTCAGACAACTCATGTCAATCATGAACTCAACCCAATGTTAGATTTTAATATTTTTTATTATGAATGTACAAACTGCTGTTGCCATTCTTTTTCCATAGGACATCTGAAAATACATCATTTATCCTATTCCTTAGTCAAGATTATCGTCTAGTAATTGTTTTATGGCAGGGTTTGCCTGGGCTCTGTACATTAAGATAATTTATCATATGTCAGAGCACAATACAATTTCAGATGTGTTTCAGAATCACATGGAGAGCTCCAGTTTCAATAATTCTGTGATGATGTAGGTTACTTTTTGTAAGACATTTTTCCCCCCCTCAGGTAAAAGATGGTGTTCATAATGCTTCCAATGTACTTTTAATTTCACCTCTATTAGTCATGGTCAACTCGGTCTAGAGTGCAATTTGAAATTTAAGAGCCTGGAGACAGGGCTCAAAATGCCACTGCTGCTGCCCTCAACCCAGACTTAGTACAACTATTGTAATCATTAACTCATGCTAACTGTGGATCACTGTATTGGACCCACACAAGACTGGCTGTATTAACAGTTAGCCAGGGAATGATCAGGAGTGAGGAATCACTGTCTTTTGTTGTGTTCTTCCTGCTGAGCCCACCAGGTTCTGAAAGGTAGCTACAAGCCCACAGTCACACAGATGACCCTGGTCGTTCTTGGTGGGTCAAGAAAGAAAACAAATAGGGGATGGATATGTCACAAACTTGACGGAGTGTGAGAGGGTAGACAGAGCTTGTATGAAGGTGTGGCATTAGAGTGATTAGTAAGCAAAGCCAACCTATGTGGAATTGTTAAAAAATACATAAGCAATCATACTATTTACTATCTACACAAAAACTCTATAATGCATGTAATTCTGTACACAGAATATACAGGTATACATGTATAAATACATTACACACAAACACACACACATACACACACACACGTAAATATAATACATGCATATGAGAATTGTAAGAACCAGAGGATCAGGGTGTTTGCTATGTGTCAGAAGCTCCACTTATAAAGTCTGTTATAACATGAGTTATATAACATGACTGTCTAAACATGAGTTGAATAACAACAACAATAGACAAGCTAAGCTGGCTTGGGAGGAAAATCTTTGAAGATGTTAACCTTGCAAAGAGAGCTATAGCCAACTAAGGAATACCAAGAATGAGAGAAATAGCCTCTCCCAGGGGACAGCACACTAATATTTATCCAATACCAAGCAGTGAGCCCTGAAAACATTCAAGTGAGTAACATTATACAAATAGAGTGGTTATGAGTAACAAGAGAGGCCATGAATTTGAAGGACAATGGTAAGGGGGAAACTTGGAGAGAGACAAGTGAAGGGGAAATTGTGTAATTGTATCACAATCACACAAGTAAATGAAATGACTAAAATTAAATAAATAAAAAGAAATATCAAAACCAAGTAAGGTATGGTTTCTAAGAATTGTTTTTTTACTATTATTGTAATATCCTGAAAAGACTTGTGGATGAATTTGAGTCTATTGAAATACTGATATATCCAAAGTAAAAGAGGGTGCCTCAAATCAATTAGTGTATTCCACTTATGGAAGGAACATGCATTTTTTTCTATAAAATTTAAATATGTCAGATGTATGACTAAAATGGAAATCATCTTGGTCCTATGGTGTTAAATTATTTTTCTCACAACTTGGGCTTTCTGTGCCCTGGAAGCTTAAGTGAAAGGTCAAGAAGCCAAGACTCCCGAGACTCTAATTTCCTTCCTGTTTCCTATTTTCCTCCACAACAAGGATGGGCCAGGCCAATTTGATTTGTGATCAAAGAGTCTGTGGAAGCATATCCTGAGCCCACACCTGCTAGATATCCTTCAGGCATATCACCCAAGTGTCCCCCAGAATATTACCCTACTCTTTTTGATGCAACAGTTTCTCAGGACTGTGTTTACCATCTAGGTGGGGTTGACTGCATCCAGCTATAGCTCCTACTCGAGAAATCACTAAGGTAACAATTCTTTAGAACCTGAATTGTCCAATTGTCTGCTGCATATGTAAAAAAAATGAAGACTTTTTCTTCTCCTTCAATATTACCCTAATGGTGATCACACTGTAAGTGCTTCCAAAGTCTCGCACATGGCTTTAGAATAAATGAATGGCTGTTATCTAGGAAAGAGGCAAACAGAGTACAGTTTTATTGTGACTTAGTGTTCTTATGTACACTGAAGGGGAGGAGAAGCATTTTGAAATTTTATACCTTCTTTAATTGCCCTTCCTGTTGAGTTTCCTTATTGGGTCTCCACATGGGTATAGTACAATTACACTTGTGTCTGATGGTAAGCTCCTTCTGAAGCCAATGGCCAAAGTTGTCAGGAATATGGGAGGATAATTTATATCTAAAATATTGGACAGCATGTAGTTGAAACAGTCTTCGGTGATGAAGGAAGATTGATGTAGTTTGGATATTATTAAAGTACCTCAATACTAGCGTGATGCTCATCAGGAAAACCATTTCAAATTGTCTAATGGCGAAATTATAGGCACAGTGGTCACCAGTTTTGAGCTCAGAACTCCACATCACCTAGCTGTCAAAACCAGCAACTTAAATTTCAAGCCAAAGTTCAAATCCTCTCCTTCTTGTGTGGAATCTCGAGTCATCCTCCTGGCTCAAAGAAGTCACTCAATATACATAGTACATAAAAAACAGTAACTAAGTTAGGTGAAAAAATAAAATGAGCCTATGTAAACCCCACTCCAAGAGCAACAACTGCAACATCTTTTGAATCTTAATTATCTCATGAGTTTGGTAGGTCATATTCTGGGAACAAATTTCAGGTAAAGCATGACAAATTGGGTTGTCATTTATGTATAGATCAAGCATTGCATCTCAAGAATGATGGAATTTTGTTTCATATAGTTTTTTTTAAATTTTTGTGATGATTATTATATAATTACAACATTTATTCCTTTGCTTCCTCTCTTGAAAGCCTCCCACCTGTCCATCCATGCTCTCCTTCAAATTCATGGCCCCCCTTTTCATTAATTTTATTGCATTCTTATATGATTATATATATATATGTATATTATGGATATATATAATCATATATATCCATAATATACATATATATAATCATATATATGTATATATATATATGATCATATATATCCATAATATACATATATATATATAATCATATATATATACATAAGGATATATATAATTGTATATGTCCATAAGGATATATATATATGTATGTGTGTGTGTGTGTGTATGAATTTCTAAATATAAATTTTGCTGTCTATTTATCACTGGACAACCAATCAGCCAATCAGTGTTCTTCCCTTGGGAAGGCCACCTCTGCTCCTCTCAGCTTTGCTTAGTTCCCTGTAGCTCTTTGTGTGTATTGAGGTTTCCTGGGCTTTCCTCTGTCCAGTTTGGCATGTTTGTTGCTGTCATTCTTTTTCAGTCATGTTTGGGCAGCCATGCAGGTGAGCATTGGTGCTGCTAGGAGACACACTCTCACAGCAAGCTCTCCCTGGTCCTTTGACTCTTAGACTCTTTCTTCCCTCTCTTCTTCAATGATCCCCAAGCCTTCGGTGTAGGAGGGTTTGTAAGTGAATCCATTGGAACTGGACTCCACAACCTGCATTAGGATTGGCTATTTTTTTTTTGTACTAGAACCTATCTGTTGCAAGAGAAGTTTCCTTGAGGAAGGTTGAGGACCACCCTTTTGGGTTTTAAGGGAGCTTTTTTGACCCTTTGAAATTGGACTAAGTTTTAGTTTTTGTAGTTTTGTAAAAAACATGAATAAATACTCTAGTGATTTTTTTAAAAATTCATGTATTTCCTAAGGGATCCCAAGAATCATGAAGTCAGGCTGGAAGCAGGCCGTATTTCCTACTGTGTGCATGGGCAGCATAACACAGGATGCATGGTATCCTGTAGTCTGCACAGCAGTAACACGGAATTGCCTTTAAACAGAAGGTGTCAAATGCAAGTCAACGCCATTGGTAACCAGGCATCCCAACCTTCCTCTCTTCTCTGTGTGGCAGATGACTCTTGGAGAAACCTAGGGATCATCCATTTCTGTCTCTTCTCTCCCAGCCTTGTCTTCCTTCCTAAGTCTGTTGAACTCCTTCTCCTGTTTCCTTGCTCCCTGGTTCAGCTTCTTCACCTCTTACGTTGGTGACTTGAGGAGTGTTCTGCTACCTGACCTAGATGGATCTTTTTAATAAAACGAAAGTACCTGCTCTTCACCCCCTTGCTACTTTCTATTCACTCCTGTTCAAGTCCAAACTCCTGTACATGCCTAGATATCTCAGTTTAAGCTACTCCTTGTGTTTCTTCTCAGAGTAATGCTCCACCTACTCTCTCTCTCCTTTGCTATGAAGCCACAGAAGCATCTTTCAGATTCTGTAGTCTTTGCTTTCAGTTTGCCAATCCTCATCTCTTCCATTTATGCTACTAGTCGTTAACGGATGTCACTTGTATGTCAAGGTCAGCTACTTCTTTTGTATGTATTTGCCCTCTGCTTTAACTTAACATATCTTTCTAATCGCAAGCCCTTTGTATCTCATTGCACTGTAAGAGCATTCCTGATGAGCATTCCACGTCCCTCTCAATTAGTGTGATGCATGCTAGACACTTCAGCATTTAAACTGACAATCAGATAAAGGATTGAGTAGAGTCTGTGGATGCTGGCATGCTGGCCGTTTCATTTTTTGCCTTGGAGTTTACATACTGTCTATGATGCTCTAACATCCTCTAAACGGTTTTCAGTATTATGTTATCTTTCTCGGGTTACCATATATAATAGAACAAGTATCCACTGGTTTGCTACATGGAATAGAACTCCAGGGATCCACTGAGTATCTTATGCTACACAAGTATTTTGCCACAGCTCTGGGGGCTAGAAAATGAAGTTCACAATGTCAGCAAAATTCAGTTCTGAGTCTGTGGCTGTGTGTTATATGTTGTATAAAATAGATTTCAGCTCCAAATAGTCTCAAATGAGTCACAAAGAGACTGTCCACGATAAAAACATTCAATTCTTCATGAAAATACAATGACTAGGAGTATATGCATCTGCTGCAATTATTAGCTATGTGTTTTATTTGTTCTGTGCATGAACACTGCCCCAATACAATATCAAATATGGGAAACTCATGGAAAGGAGTTAACAGATAACAGAATACCTGGAACATCTATTTTTTTTTTTTTCCTGAATGGAGTTTGTTGACACTCTGCCTTGGAGACCAAACATCAGGATTTCATATTTCTCCTTGTGTCTGACATGGACATATCTTATGAATAATATACTACAGAGTGTTTGAGAGTGTTCCTGCAGGAGACTTGAAACTCAAAGCACAATCCTGCTTTTCTTCCATATTGGTTCTTCAGTTGCCAGTGAGTAAGCTTCAGCTTCTTTCTACTTGTTTTCTAGAGGTCCTGTACTAAAACATTAGACACAATGAGTTGTCAAAGTAAGACTCTCCGTGGCTCTATGAAAACTCCCTTGTTTATAGCACTCATCAAGTTCATTTTTAGAGGTTAAACCACAAAAGAATATTTGAAAAATTTATCTTTGGTAGAGGTTTCCATTTTCCCAAAGTATATATGACAATAAAAATATTAAATATGTTAAGTGCATTTTTAGTCATTTCATAATTCACTTCTAATGAAGTCTCAAATTCCTTTGAAGGGGGGGGGGCTCCGTTCATAGTAGACATCTATGTTTGTCTCAGGTAGACAGTGGTACTTAGAATCATTATTCTATGAGGATTAGCTTTTAAATCATGCTCTGTTGGTTTTCCACTGTATCCCAATGTAGTAGCTCCATCCTTAGGCACCTGCCCTTTTCATAAGACCAGATCAGTTTGCTTTTACATGATTATCACAGCTGGGTTTGTTGAGTGTCAACATTACCTCATAGAAGGGCAGAGAGGGCCATGGAACTTTCTCATGATTTATGTGGCCCCCTACTCCCAGCCAACTTGAATGAGATTCTGTCCTAATGACATATGGTCTTGTGATCTTCGGAAGGACCAGAGTGTATAGGCTGCAGAAGACTGAGAGGAGGAAACTCTATGAATGTGGTTATGGGAAAGCCACCTTCCATGCTGGGAGAGCACACTTTCCAGGGGTAAGGCTTTGATCTCTACCTCTTACACCCACCCCTACACTGCCTGTGGACCATCCTTCACACATCACTTATTGAGGAAGCCCGGTACACTTCTTATCTTTAAAATATCCTCAGGGATGCAACACAGATCTAATTCTAATTGTAATGAGATAAGAATGCCACACTTTAATTTTTTAACGTGTCAATCATGCTGCGGTAAGTTTTCTGGTCATTCAGCTATTTCTTATTTCTTGAGATAGAGTCTCATTAGCATAGGCTGGCCTCTAGCTTACTATATAGCCAAGGCTGTTCTTGAACACACTGAGTCACTGTTGTCTACTTCCAGAATGTTGGGCTGTGCCAACCCCACTGCATATTTCTTATTTACAATTTTTCCTGAGTTACTAATTTCAGTTTAAACCTCACGAGTATCTTTTGTGCCATTATAACATTCTTTGAAAATTTAATTTTGCCACTTGATTTCATCTTGTGCACAGAAAGATATACTTCTTTGAATCTAACATTCTGCATTAATAAATGCAATGCTAAACTAAACATCCTTGTATGTAAAGGCTACTCCATAAATTGTATTATATTCTCTGTATAGAACCTTAAATGTGGAATGACTAGGTTAAAGGAATGCATTCAATAGAAGTTGTCATTTAAAGTGGGTTTAAAGACAGGCTACAAAGCTATTAACATGAAGTATAAAAACTTAAGCGTTAATTGGTCCAAAGCTGTATAGGAAGTGACTTTAATGTTACAGATTGGACCTTAGGTTTATTTATCTTAAACAAAGCCACATGGCTGCTTTGTCTCCTTTGGATTTCTTTCTCCCTTTCTTACCCCTCCCTTCTCTTGTTTCTCTTGTAAGAAGGAAGGTGTGTGTGTGTGTGTGTGTGTGTGTGTGTGTGTGTGTGTGTGTGTGTGCGCGTGCGTGCGTGCGTGCGCGCGTGTGCACTCAGGCACACAGCACAGATGGTATCTAATGTGATAGGCACTCAAAGTGTTTGGGACATCCTTAAGTTATGAACTAAAAATCAAGGCCCTCTATCCTATTGCCACAGATTAATTGTTAAACATATTTAGATGTTTAACATTTAGAATAAACAGTCTTGGCAGGAAAATGATGAGAAATGGCAATAGTATGTGGTGAAATAAAAATACTGACTCAAAACCGATCGCTGTAACTAGAAAGGTGAACCAGTAAATTGGAAGACAAGACAGTAAGAATGAGAAGGAAGAAGGGAGGGAGGGAGGGAGGGAGGGAGAGAGAGAGAGAGAGAGAGAGAGAGAGAGAGAGAGAGAGAGAGAGAGAGAGAGAAACAGTTATCCTGTATGAAGGACAAGCTGTCAGACAAAAGATGTCCCACTTGACTATCTAAGCCAAAGGTTCCTGTTTGTTCTGGGCTCCACACTTGTCTCTGCCCTCATGCTGGGTGGATATGAGCAGAGAGGATACCTGTGATGAACCAGTCTTTGCAGCCTTGTTCAAGTGTAACTGGGCTCAATTCACTGAACACTGAAAAACCCCATCTTTTGCGATGATGGAATTTTGGAACCAGAGGGCTTTCATTATTCTTCTCCTCAGCCTGTCAGACAGCCCCGCTGACAATTAAATCATTTGCCACAAGGCAGCTTTGTCATATCAAATCATGAGTCAGAGTCACTATGTCCATTCTTCCTTCAACTCTCTTCTCCAGCCATCTATTTAGTAGAAAAAGGGAATGTGATTACTTCTAAAATAATTAGTCTGCAGTTTTCTTTTTTCTCTTTTATTACTTCTTTGAGAATTTCATATAACACATATTAATCATATCCATACTGTTCCCATTCCTCCTGGAACTTTTGCTTTGCCTAATGTGCAAATCACTTGGAATATGAAAATATGATGCATTTTTGGCTTATGTGAGAGTTATATCACATTAGGTGTAATTATGACTTGGTTATTGTTTTCATTGGAAACTAAACATGACATAAAGAGATATGATTATATATGGAATTGACAAGGGTTAGGCTTGGATTGGTCAATATTATCAACATGAGTACATTTAAATTAACTAAGACCTAAGTAGCTGGATACACTTGGTAGTGATTTTTCTGGATTGGATCATTTGAGATCAGAAGACCCACCCCCAAATGGGCCATATCTTCTGATCTTAATCTATGGAAAATGACAAGGAAGAAGGAATCATTTGCTTTTCACCTGCTTGCCCTCACTTGTGATGGCAAGTTCATCTATCCTGTTGTTAAAGCATTCTTTCATCAGTAGTAGAACCTACTGTTTTAGAATTCCAATGTATTCTGAAGACCAGCTAAGATTTTCAACCTTGTAGAATGAAAAACTGTTGGACTCCTGGACTTTCTGTCTGGAGACAGGGTTGGCCAGACCACAGACATATATATATATGTGTGTGTGTGTGTGTGTGTGTGTGTGTGTGTGTGTGTGTGTGTGTGTATGTATGTATAATATTATATTTTCTTGCAGTTCTGACCCTCTAGAGAACCCTGGCTAATACACCTACTCACCCAACTTGGTCTCCTCTTTTTTTTTTTAATTTTAAATATGTCAAATAGAGTTGATATTGCCCAGATTCTTAGATGCATGGCCTTCTAATGGAGCATGGTCTACCAACCAAAAGATGTGCCTTTAAAGAACACTGTCATTCCAGATCCTATCCACTGACTATAGCTAATGTAATAGTCAATAGCTCCTTATCTAGGGGTTGACTCAACTAACCTCCAGTTTCTATGTTGTATTTTGGTCTGGCCTGAGCCTCTGCATGTCTTATGACTGCTGTCTCAACAGCTATGAATTCATATTCAAGTCCTGCCATGTCCAGAAATCACTGTTTTCTCCTAGTCATCCACTGACTTTGGCTCTAAAAATGTTTCCTTTCCATCATCTACTGAGCTTTGAGATGACTAGGTGTGATATAGGTGATCCATTTAGGGGCTAAGAATCCTGTGATCTCTCAGTATTTGTGCCTTTACAGGCATGAATTTCTGTTTAAACTGGCATCTACCTGTAATAAAATAGCATTTAAAGTAAAGGTTGAGAGACAGCAATCTTTATTACAAGGATAAATCATCCAGGCACTGGTTTAATATTACACCTATTTAATAGGGGTAGTAGTAGGCTCTCCCCCAGGGTCGATGACCTATCTAGCCACCAGTTCCTTGTCAAGATAATGGTGCCAGATGTGGTTTTCACCTTGTAAAGCAAAACAAAATTATGACATTCACGTATGGACCTACGATCAACCATTATGAGTGAGGCAACCCAAACCTGTTTCTTTATTTGTGAACATATAGATTTAATTTACCAGATCTGCATATTTCTTTTGGAATATCTTCAGAGGTCAGGAAATACTAAGGGGCCACAGGGAGAGGATTTGAGGAAAGGGAGATAGATTACAGTGATGTGAACGGTTAATAAGAGAATAATGGTGAAGGAAGCCATCTAATAGTAAATGAGATGGGAAGGCAGGCTGAATATGGAAGGGGAGAAGGGGGTGTTACAGAAGACCTTAACAAAAAGCCACATGGCAAACCTATTGCTGTAGTCTGTGGTTTTAATCAGGGCTTCCACCTTAGTGTTTGGTAGCTAATAGGTATAATCTGTGGCCTAAAATTTAATAATAGACTTGTAGCTCCAGAACGGCTTTGGCATTTTGCATTTCAGTGTCTCAGCAGATGTCAGACTTGAGTGGCTTACCCCAGGACAAATAGCTCATGCGTGGTGTAGCTAGAATCTCTCTCCTTTTCCACAGTCTAGTGCCACCACGTCCATCCATAATGATGCCTCTTAGAACACCTGCTGAGAATAACCCTGCTACTGTAGCAGAAAGATCTACCACATCCATCTGATACCAGTGACAGCCAGGGGATGCTGACCTGGCCTGAACTGAAACACCAGAGAGCCCCAGCAGCCTACCCTGGTACCTCATTTTCAGCAATCTACTGGAGAGAAATGGAAGCAACTTTCCTAGAACAAGCAGCCTGCATTTTCTATCTCTGATGCCGAGTGTGTTCTATATGTCTTTGGAGATATATATCCAGATTATATAACCATGCTCTCACTTCCCTTAAAATCTCCTTTTTACCTAAAATATCTTTCTTGAGACCCAGTGGCTCGACTCTCCCTTTCTATGTCATTATCTCTCATTACCAGGGAAGACCCACAGGTCCACTTCTCTTACCACTTATGGGGTTTGGGGGCTCTGGTTACTCCACATGCTTACAACAAAGAAGAGACCAAAGCAGAACACTATATGAGTCAAAAAAAACTAAGACAAAATCCATTTGAGCACCATTCTTTTTCTGTACCAAATCCATTTCCCTCCTCTATTCCCTGTAGCCTTGAGGAAAGGGTCATTGCCTTCCTTTTACTATAATGATGGGGTCAGGGTGTGCACAGCAGTGCAAGTCTTAAAACTCAGCAAGAACTTGAACAGTTTCTCCCATCTTTTCAGTTTTCTTGAGTTATCTAGTTCAGAATTGTGCTAATACGTTTTATGCATTGAGTAGCCCTTAAATGCTTTTATAACCCGTGCTTCTAAATGCAGGTTGAAGTGTGCTGTCAGCAAGGTTTGATATGAGCCTATATTTTTCTCTTACAGATGATGTGTTTTTATTTCCTGCATGATCAAGTTATCTATTGTGACAAGCAGCAAAGCCCCCTTTTCTTATAAAACTCAGTGCTTGGCAAAATATGGTAAGGGTGTTAAGGCTAAGGAAGTTAGGAGTTCATCTAGTAATGAGCACTGAATTAATTAGATGTATAGTGATCAAGGATGGGAGATATGCAAAAATACTCCTGAGCAATTCTCAAAGAATGACTTGGATGTAACTGTTTGCACATAAAATAGTGTTTCTGTAAATCTGAGCATTTGAACTCAAATAATGTACATTCTAATGTATTCAGAGTGCTTGGATCCAGTATCTTCTCTCTCATTGAGGGACTGTTCTCTCATCTCCCCTTCATTTTCTCATTAAGTATGAT